>NW_028318661.1:592500-859601 GCF_062004578.1 Staurois parvus | reverse complement strand
CATTTATGGAAACAAATACATACAATGTTTCAACCGCTGTATGGAAGGACAGTCCCAGAACTGTCATTAATAGTCTATTTCTGACAGTTCCATGACATTCCCTCCATACAGCGGTTGAAACAGTTGTATGGAGTGAATGTCCCAGAACTGTCAGAAATAGACTATTTATGACAGTTCTGGGACATTCACTCCATACAGCGGTTGAAACATTGTATCTATTTTTTTCCATAAATGACATTCTGCAGATACACTTAGAGGAGCGCTGCAGATACACTTTTTGCCGGCTTGGAATTATTCTTATTTTCATCCTACTTCTTCTTTTTCTTCTTATGAGGATGAGGATGAAGAAGAAGAAGTAGGATGAAAATAAGATTAATTCCAAGCCGGCAAAAAGTGTATCTGCAGCGCTCCTCTAAGTGTATTTGCAGAATGTCATTTATGGAAAAAATAGATACAATGTTTCAACCGCTGTATGGAAGGACAGTCCCAGAACTGTCATAAATAGTCTATTTCTGACAGTTCTGGGACATTCACTCCATACAGCTGTTTCAACCGCTGTGTGGAGGGAATGTCATAGAACTGTCAGAAATAGACTATTAATGACAGTTCTGGGACTGTCCTTCCATACAGCGGTTGAAACATTGTATGTATTTGTTTCCATAAATGGATCCATTTATGGAAACAAATACATACAATGTTTCAACCGCTGTATGGAAGGACAGTCCCAGAACTGTCATTAATAGTCTATTTCTGACAGTTCCATGACATTCCCTCCATACAGCGGTTGAAACAGTTGTATGGAGTGAATGTCCCAGAACTGTCAGAAATAGACTATTTCTGACAGTTCTGGGACAATCACTCCATACAGCTGTTTCAACCGCTGTATGGAGGGAATGTCATGGAACTGTCAGAAATAGACTATTAATGACAGTTCTGGGACTGTCCTTCCATACAGCGGTTGAAACATTGTATGTATTTGTTTCCATAAATGGATCCATTTACAAACAAATACAGTCCCAGAACTGTCATAAATAGTCTATTTCTGACAGTTCTGGGACATTCACTCCATACAGCTGTTTCAACCGCTGTATGGAGGGAATGTCATAGAACTGTCAGAAATAGACTATTAATGACAGTTCTGGGACAGTCCTTCCATACAGCGGTTGAAACATTGTATGTATTTGTTTCCATAAATGGATCCATTTATGGAAACAAATACATACAATGTTTCAACCGCTGTATGGAAGGACAGTCCCAGAACTGTCATTAATAGTCTATTTCTGACAGTTCCATGACATTCCCTCCATACAGCGGTTGAAACAGTTGTATGGAGTGAATGTCCCAGAACTGTCAGAAATAGACTATTTCTGACAGTTCTGGGACAATCACTCCATACAGCTGTTTCAACCGCTGTATGGAGGGAATGTCATGGAACTGTCAGAAATAGACTATTAATGACAGTTCTGGGACTGTCCTTCCATACAGCGGTTGAAACATTGTATGTATTTGTTTCCATAAATGGATCCATTTATGGAAACAAATACATACAATGTTTCAACCGCTGTATGGAAGGACAGTCCCAGAACTGTCATAAATAGTCTATTTCTGACAGTTCTGGGACATTCACTCCATACAGCTGTTTCAACCGCTGTATGGAGGGAATGTCATAGAACTGTCAGAAATAGACTATTAATGACAGTTCTGGGACTGTCCTTCCATACAGCGGTTGAAACATTGTATCTATTTGTTTCCATAAATGGATCCATTTATGGAAACAAATAGATACAATGTTTCAACCGCTGTATGGAAGGACAGTCCCAGAACTGTCATTAATAGTCTATTTCTGACAGTTCTATGACATTCCCTCCATACAGCGGTTGAAACAGCTGTATGGAGTGAATGTCCCAGAACTGTCAGAAATAGACTATTTATGACAGTTCTGGGACATTCACTCCATACAGCGGTTGAAACATTGTATCTATTTTTTTCCATAAATGACATTCTGCAGATACACTTAGAGGAGCGCTGCAGATACACTTTTTGCCGGCTTGGAATTATTCTTATTTTCATCCTACTTCTTCTTTTTCTTCTTATGAGGATGAGGATGAAGAAGAAGAAGTAGGATGAAAATAAGATTAATTCCAAGCCGGCAAAAAGTGTATCTGCAGCGCTCCTCTAAGTGTATTTGCAGAATGTCATTTATGGAAAAAAATAGATACAATGTTTCAACCGCTGTATGGAAGGACAGTCCCAGAACTGTCATAAATAGTCTATTTCTGACAGTTCTGGGACATTCACTCCATACAGCTGTTTTAACCGCTGTGTGGAGGGAATGTCATAGAACTGTCAGAAATAGACTATTAATGACAGTTCTGGGACTGTCCTTCCATACAGCGGTTGAAACATTGTATGTATTTGTTTCCATAAATGGATCCATTTATGGAAACAAATACATACAATGTTTCAACCGCTGTATGGAAGGACAGTCCCAGAACTGTCATTAATAGTCTATTTCTGACAGTTCCATGACATTCCCTCCATACAGCGGTTGAAACAGTTGTATGGAGTGAATGTCCCAGAACTGTCAGAAATAGACTATTTCTGACAGTTCTGGGACAATCACTCCATACAGCTGTTTCAACCGCTGTATGGAGGGAATGTCATGGAACTGTCAGAAATAGACTATTAATGACAGTTCTGGGACTGTCCTTCCATACAGCGGTTGAAACATTGTATGTATTTGTTTCCATAAATGGATCCATTAATGGAAACAAATACATACAATGTTTCAACCGCTGCATGGAAGGACAGTCCCAGAACTGTCATTAATAGTCTATTTCTGACAGTTCCATGACATTCCCTCCATACAGCGGTTGAAACAGCTGTATCGAGTGAATGTCCCAGAACTGTCAGAAATAGACAGAAACTGTCACAGAACTGTCCTTCTTCTCATCCTTCTCCTTCTTCTCACCCTTCTTCTCATCCTTCTTCTCATCCTTCTCCTTCTTCTCATCCTTCTCCTTCTTCTCATCCTTCTCCTTCTTCTCATCCTTCTCCTTCTTCTCATCCTTCTCCTTCTCCTTCTTCTCATCCTTTTCCTTCTCCTTCTTCTCATCCTTCTCCTTCTCCTTCTTCTCATCCTTCTCCTTCCCCATCTTCTCTTCCTTCTCCTTCTCCTTCTTCTCATCCTTCTCCTTCTTCTCATCCTTCTCCTTCTTCTCATCCTTCTCCTTCTCCTTCTTCTCATCCTTCTCCTTCTTCTCATCCTTCTCCTTCTTCTCATCCTTCTCCTTTTTCTTCTCATCCTTCTCCTTCTTCTCATCCTTCTCCTTCTTCTCATCCTTCTCCTTCTCCTTCTTCTCATCCTTCTCCTTCTCCATCTTCTCATCCTTCTCCTTCTCCTTCTTCTCATCCTTCTCCTTCTTCTCATCCTTCTCCTTCTTCTCATCCTTCTCCTTCTTCTCATCCTTCTCCTTCTTCTCATCCTTCTCCTTCTTCTTCTCATCCTTCTCCTTCTTCTCATCCTTCTCCTTCTTCTCATCCTTCTTCTCATCCTTCTCCTTCTTCTCATCCTTCTCCTTCTCCTTCTTCTCATCCTTCTCCTTCTCCTTCTCCTTCTTCTCATCCTTCTCCTTCTCCATCTTCTCATCCTTCTCCTTTTCCTTCTTCTCATCCTTCTCCTTCTGCTTCTCCTTCTCCTTCTCCTTCTTCTCATCCTTCTCCTTCTCATCCTTCTCCTTCTTCTCATCCTTCTCCTTCTTCTCATCCTTCTCATCCTTCTCCTTCTTCTCATCCTTCTCCTTCTTCTCATCCTTCTCCTTCTTCTCATCCTTCTCCTTCTCCTTCTTCTCATCCTTCTCCTTCTCCTTCTCCTTCTTCTCATCCTTCTCCTTCTCCATCTTCTCATCCTTCTCCTTTTCCTTCTTCTCATCCTTCTCCTTCTGCTTCTCCTTCTCCTTCTTCTCATCCTTCTCCTTCTCATCCTTCTCCTTCTTCTCATCCTTCTCCTTCTTCTCATCCTTCTCATCCTTCTCCTTCTTCTCATCCTTCTCCTTCTTCTCATCCTTCTTCTCATCCTTCTCCTTCTTCTCATCCTTCTCCTTCTCCTTCTTCTCATCCTTCTCCTTCTCCTTCTTCTCATCTTTCTCCTTCTTCTCATCCTTCTTCTCCTCATCCTTCTCCTTCTCCTTCTTCTCATCCTTCTCCTTCTCCTTCTTCTCATCCTTCTCCTTCTTCTCATCCTTCTCCTTCTTCTCATCCTTCTCCTTCTCCTCATCCTTCTCCTTCTTCTCATCCTTCTCCTTCTTCTCATCCTTCTCCTTCTCCTTCTTCTCATCCTTCTCCATCTTCTCATCCTTCTCCATCTTCTCATCCTTCTCCTTCTCCTTCTTCTCATCCTTCTCCTTCTCCATCTTCTCATCCTTCTCCTTTTCCTTCTTCTCATCCTTCTCCTTCTCCTTCTCCTCATCCTTCTCCTTCTTCTCATCCTTCTCCTTCTGCTTCTCCTTCTCCTCATCCTTCTCCTTCTTCTCATCCTTCTCCTTCTTCTCATCCTTCTCCTTCTCCTTCTTCTCATCCTTCTCCTTCTTCTCATCCTTCTCCTTCTCATCCTTCTCCTTCTCCTTCTTCTCATCCTTCTCCTTCTCATCCTTTTCTTTCTTCTCATCCTTCTCCTTCTTCTCATCCTTCTCCTTCTCCTTCTTCTCATCCTTCTTCTCCTCATCCTTCTCCTTCTTCTCATCCTTCTCCTTCTCATCCTTCTCCTTCTTCTCATCCTTCTCCTTCTCCTCATCCTTCTCCTTCTTCTCATCCTTCTCCTTCTTCTCATCCTTCTCCTTCTCCTTCTTCTCATCCTTCTCCTTCTCCATCTTCTCATCCTTCTCCTTCTCCTTCTTCTCATCCTTCTCCTTCTCCTTCTTCTCATCCTTCTCCTTCTCCATCTTCTCATCCTTCTCCTTTTCCTTCTTCTCATCCTTCTCCTTCTGCTTCTCCTTCTCCTTCTCCTTCTTCTCATCCTTCTCCTTCTGCTTCTCCTTCTCCTCATCCTTCTCCTTCTTCTCATCCTTCTCCTTCTGCTTCTCCTTCTCCTCATCCTTCTCCTTCTTCTCATCCTTCTCCTTCTTCTCATCCTTCTCCTTCTTCTCATCCTTCTCCTTCTTCTCATCCTTCTCCTTCTCCTTCTTCTCATCCTTCTCCTTCTCCTTCTTCTCATCCTTCTCCTTCTCATCCTTCTCTTTCTTCTCATCCTTCTCCTTCTTCTCATCCTTCTCCTTCTCCTTCTTCTCATCCTTCTTCTCCTCATCCTTCTCCTTCTTCTCATCCTTCTCCTTCTCATCCTTCTCCTTCTTCTCATCCTTCTCCTTCTCCTTCTTCTCATCCTTCTCCTTCTTCTCATCCTTCTCCTTCTCCATCTTCTCTCCTTCTCCTTTTCCTTCTTCTCATCCTTCTGCTTCTCCTTCTCCTTCTTCTCATCCTTCTCCTTCTGCTCATCCTTCTCCTTCTTCTCATCCTTCTCCTTCTTCTCATCCTTCTCCTTCTTCTCATCCTTCTCCTTCTTCTCATCCTTCTCCTTCTCCTCATCCTTCTCCTTCTTCTCATCCTTCTCCTTCTCCTTCTTCTCATCCTTCTCCTTCTCCTTCTTCTCATCCTTCTCCTTCTCCTTCTTCTCATCCTTCTCCTTCTTCTCATCCTTCTCCTTCTCCTCATCCTTCTCCTTCTCCTTCTTCTCATCCTTCTCCTTCTTCTCATCCTTCTCCTTCTCCTTCTCCTCATCCTTCTCCTTCTTCTCATCCTTCTCCTTCTTCTCATCCTTCTCCTTCTTCTTCTCATCCTTCTCCTTCTTCTTCTCATCCTTCTCCTTCTTTTCATCCTTCTCCTTCTTCTCATCCTTCTTCTCATCCTTCTCCTTCTTCTCATCCTTCTCCTTCTTCTCATCCTTCTCCTTCTCCTTCTTCTCATCCTTCTCCTTCTTCTCATCCTTCTCCTTCTCCATCTTCTCATCCTTCTCCTTTTCCTTCTTCTCATCCTTCTCCTTCTGCTTCTCCTTCTCCTTCTTCTCATCCTTCTCCTTCTTCCTTCTTCTCATCCTTCTCCTTCTTCTCATCCTTCTCATCCTTCTTCTCATCCTTCTCCTTCTTCTCATCCTTCTCATCCTTCTTCTCATCCTCTCCTTCTTCTCATACTTCTCATCCTTCTCCTTCTTCTCATCCTTCTCCTTCTCCTTCTTCTCATCCTTCTCCTTCTTCTCATCCTTCTTCTCATCCTTCTCCTTCTCCTTCTTCTCATCCTTCTCCTTCTTCTCATCCTTCTTCTCCTCATCCTTCTCCTTCTCCTTCTTCTCATCCTTCTCCTTCTCCTTCTTCTCATCCTTCTCCTTCTCATCCTTCTCTTTCTTCTCATCCTTCTCCTTCTTCTCATCCTTCTCCTCTCCTTCTTCTCATCCTTCTTCTCCTCATCCTTCTCCTTCTTCTCATCCTTCTTCTCCTCATCCTTCTCCTTCTTCTCATCCTTCTCCTTCTCATCCTTCTCCTTCTCCTTCTTCTCATCCTTCTCCTTCTCATCCTTCTCCTTCTTCTCATCCTTCTCCTTCTCCTTCTTCTCATCCTTCTCCTTCTTCTCATCCTTCTCCTTCTCTTTCCTCATCTCCAAGGGCATTTAAATTAAAGGTACAGTGTTCTGCACTAATTTAAAGGCTCTCTGAAGCCTAGAAACCCTTTTTATAAGTCATCTTCGTAGCGAAGAAATTCGCATCGAATCGAATTTCACACTGGAATTCGCCGAATCAGCCGAATCGAATTTTTGAGAAATTCGCTCATCTCTAATGGAGATCATATCCCCCTTATGTAGTATACATGGAGATCATATCCCCCTTATGATTTATACATGGAGATCATATCCCCCCTTATATATTATACATGGTGATCATATCCCCCCTTATGTATTATACATGGTGATCATATCCCCCTTATGTATTATACATGGAGATCATATCCCCCCTTATGTATTATACATGGTGATCATATCCCCCCTTATGTATTATACATGGTGATGATATCCCCCTTATGTATTATACATGGTGATCATATCCCCCCCTTATGTATTATACATGGAGATCATATCCCCCCTTATGTATTATACACGAAGATCATATCCCCTTTATGTATTATACACGGAGATCATATCCCCCCTATGTATTATACATGGAGATCATATCCCCCCTTATGTATTATACACGGAGATCATATCCCCCCTTATGTATTATACATGGAGATCATGTACCCCCTTATGTATTTATACATGGAGATCAAATCCCCCCCTTATGTAGTATACATGGAGATCATATCCCCCCTTATGTATTATACATGGAGATCATATCCCCCTTATGTATTATACATGGAGATCATATCCCCCTTATGTATTATACATGGAGATCATATCCCCCTTATGTATTATACATGGAGATCATATCCCCCCTTATGTATTATACATGGAGATTATATCCCCTCTTATGTATTATACATGGAGATCATATCCCCCTTATGTATTATACATGGAGATTGTATCCCCCCCTTATGTATCATACATGGATATCATATCCTCCCTTATGTATTATACATGGAGATCATATCCCCCCTTAAGTATTATACATGGATATCGTATCCCCCTTATGTATTATACATGGAGATCATATCCCCCCTTATGTATTATACATGGAGATCATATTCCCCCTTATGTAGTATATATGGAGATCATATCCCCCCTTATGTATTATACATGGAGATCATATCCCCCCTTATGTATTATACATGGAGATCATATCCCCCCCTTATGTAGTATACATGGAGATCATATCCCCCTTATGTAGTATACATGGAGATCATATCCCCCTTATGTATTATACATGGAGATCATATCCCCCCTTATATATTATACATGGTGATCATATCCCCCCTTATGTATTATACATGGTGATCATATCCCCCTTATGTATTATACATGGAGATCATATCCCCCCTTATGTATTATACATGGTGATCATATCCCCCCTTATGTATTATACATGGTGATCATATCCCCCTTATGTATTATACATGGTGATCATATCCCCCCCTTATGTATTATACATGGAGATCATATCCCCCCTTATGTATTATACACGAAGATCATATCCCCTTTATGTATTATACACGGAGATCATATCCCCCCTATGTATTATACATGGAGATCATATCCCCCCTTATGTATTATACACGGAGATCATATCCCCCCTTAGGTATTATACATGGAGATCATGTACCCCCTTATGTATTATACATGGAGATCATATCCCCCCCTTATGTATTATACATGGAGATCATGTACCCCCTTATGTATTTATACATGGAGATCATATCCCCCCTTATGTATTATACATGGAGATCATATCCCCCTTATGTATTATACATGGAGATCATATCCCCCTTATGTATTATACATGGAGATCATATCCCCCCTTATGTATTATACATGGTGATCATATCCCCCCTTATGTATTATACATGGTGATCATATCCCCCTTATGTATTATACATGTTGATCATATCCTCCCCTTATGTATTATACATGGATCTCATATCCCCCTTATGTATTATACATGGAGATCATATCCCCCCTTATGTATTATACATGGTGATCATATCCCCCCCTTATGTATTATATATGGTGATCATTTCCCCCCCTTATGTATTATACATGGAGATCATATCCCCCCCTTATGTACTATACATGGAGATCATATCCCCCTTATGTATTATACATGGAGATCATATCCCCCCTTATGTATTATACATGGAGATCATATCCCCCCCCCTTATGTATTATACATGGAGATCATATCCCCCCTTATGTATTATACATGGAGATCATATCCCCCTTATGTATTATACATGGAGATCATATCCCCCCTTATGTATTATACATGGAGATCATATCCCCCCCCTTTTGTATTATATATGGAGATCATATCCCCCCTTATGTATTATACATGGTGATCATACCCCCCCTTATGTATTATACATGGAGATAATATCCCCCCTTATGTATTATACATGGAGATCATATCCCCCTTTTGTATTATACAGGGAGATCATATCCCCCCTTATGTATTATACATGGAGATCATATCCCCCCTTATGTATTATACATGGAGATCATATCCCCCCTTATGTATTATACATGGAGATCATATCCCCCCTTATGTATTATACATGGAGATCATATCCCCCCTTATGTATTATACATGGTGATCATATCCCCCCTTATGTATTATACATGGAGATCATATCCCCCTTATGTATTATACATGGAGATCATATCCCCCCTTATGTATCATACATGGAGATCATATCCCCCCTTATGTATTATACATGGAGATCATATCCCCCTTATGTATTATACATGGTGATCATATCCCCCCCTTATGTATTATACATGGATCTCATATCCCCCTTATGTATTATACATGGTGATCATATCCCCCCCTTATGTATTATACATGGATCTCATATCCCCCTTATGTATTATACATGGAGATCATATACCCCCTTATGTATTATACATGGTGATCATATCCCCCCCTTATGTATTATATATGGTGATCATTTCCCCCCCTTATGTATTATACATGGAGATCATATCCCCCCCTTATGTACTATACATGGAGATCATATCCCCCTTATGTATTATACATGGAGATCATATCCCCCCTTATGTATTATACATGGAGATCATATCCCCCCCCTTATGTATTATACATGGAGATCATATCCCCCCTTATGTATTATACATGGAGATCATATCCCCCTTATGTATTATACATGGAGATCATATCCCCCCTTATGTATTATACATGGAGATCATATCCCCCCCCTTTTGTATTATACATGGAGATCATATCCCCCCTTATGTATTATACATGGTGATCATACCCCCCCTTATGTAGTATACATGGAGATCATATCCCCCTTATGTAGTATACATGGAGATCATATCCCCCTTATGTATTATACATGGAGATCATATCCCCCCTTATATATTATACATGGTGATCATATCCCCACTTATGTATTATACATGGTGATCATATCCCCCTTATGTATTATACATGGAGATCATATCCCCCCTTATGTATTATACATGGTGATCATATCCCCCCTTATGTATTATACATGGTGATCATATCCCCCTTATGTATTATACATGGTGATCATATCCCCCCCTTATGTATTATACATGGAGATCATATCCCCCCTTATGTATTATACACGAAGATCATATCCCCTTTATGTATTATACACGGAGATCATATCCCCCCTATGTATTATACATGGAGATCATATCCCCCCTTATGTATTATACACGGAGATCATATCCCCCCTTATTTATTATACATGGAGATCATGTACCCCCTTATGTATTATACATGGAGATCATATCCCCCCCTTATGTATTATACATGGAGATCATGTACCCCCTTATGTATTTATACATGGAGATCATATCCCCCCTTATGTATTATACATGGAGATCATATCCCCCTTATGTATTATACATGGAGATCATATCCCCCTTATGTATTATACATGGTGATCATATCCCCCTTATGTATTATACATGGTGATCATATCCCCCCCTTATGTATTATACATGGAGATCATATCCCCCTTATGTATTATACATGGAGATCATATACCCCCTTATGTATTATACATGGTGATCATATCCCCCCCTTATGTATTATATATGGTGATCATTTCCCCCCCTTATGTATTATACATGGAGATCATATCCCCCCCTTATGTACTATACATGGAGATCATATCCCCCTTATGTATTATACATGGAGATCATATCCCCCCTTATGTATTATACATGGAGATCATATCCCCCCCCCTTATGTATTATACATGGAGATCATATCCCCCCTTATGTATTTTACATGGAGATCATATCCCCCTTATGTATTATACATGGAGATCATATCCCCCCTTATGTATTATACATGGAGATCATATCCCCCCCCCCTTTTGTATTATACATGGAGATCATATCCCCCCTTATGTATTATACATGGTGATCATACCCCCCCTTATGTATTATACATGGAGATCATATCCCCCCTTATGTATTATACATGGAGATCATATCCCCCTTTTGTATTATACACGGAGATCATATCCCCCCTTATGTATTATACATGGAGATCATATCCCCCCTTATGTATTATACATGGAGATCATATCCCCCCTTATGTATTATACATGGAGATCATATCCCCCCTTATGTATTATACATGGAGATCATATCCCCCCTTATGTATTATACATGGTGATCATATCCCCCCTTATGTATTATACATGGAGATCATATCCCCCTTATGTATTATACATGGAGATCATATCCCCCCTTATGTATCATACATGGAGATCATATCCCCCCTTATGTATTATACATGGAGATCATATCCCCCTTATGTATTATACATGGTGATCATATCCCCCCCTTATGTATTATACATGGATCTCATATCCCCCTTATGTATTATACATGGTGATCATATCCCCCCCTTATGTATTATACATGGATCTCATATCCCCCTTATGTATTATACATGGAGATCATATACCCCCTTATGTATTATACATGGTGATCATATCCCCCCCCTTATGTATTATATATGGTGATCATTTCCCCCCCTTATGTATTATACATGGAGATCATATCCCCCCCTTATGTACTATACATGGAGATCATATCCCCCTTTTGTATTATACATGGAGATCATATCCCCCCTTATGTATTATACATGGAGATCATATCCCCCCCCCTTATGTATTATACATGGAGATCATATCCCCCCTATGTATTATACATGGAGATCATATCCCCCTTATGTATTATACATGGAGATCATATCCCCCCTTATGTATTATACATGGAGATCATATCCCCCCCCCCCTTTTGTATTATACATGGAGATCATATCCCCCCTTATGTATTATACATGGTGATCCTACCCCCCTTATGTATTATACATGGAGATCATATCCCCCCTTATGTATTATACATGGAGATCATATCCCCCCTTATGTATTATACATGGAGATCATATCCCCCCTTATGTATTATACATGGAGATCATATCCCCCCTTATGTATTATACATGGAGATCATATCCCCCCTTATGTATTATACATGGTGATCATATCCCCCCTTATGTATTATACATGGAGATCATATCCCCCTTATGTATTATACATGGAGATCATATCCCCCCTTATGTATTATACATGGAGATCATATCCCCCCCCCCTTTTGTATTATACATGGAGATCATATCCCCCCTTATGTATTATACATGGTGATCATACCCCCCCTTATGTATTATACATGGAGATCATATCCCCCCTTATGTATTATACATGGAGATCATATCCCCCTTTTGTATTATACACGGAGATCATATCCCCCCTTATGTATTATACATGGAGATCATATCCCCCCTTATGTATTATACATGGTGATCATATCCCCCCTTATGTATTATACATGGAGATCATATCCCCCCTTATGTATTATACATGGTGATCATATCCCCCCTTATGTATTATACATGGAGATCATATCCCCCTTATGTATTATACATGGAGATCATATCCCCCCTTATGTATTATACATGGAGATCATATCCCCCCCCCTTTTGTATTATACATGGAGATCATATCCCCCCTTATGTATTATACATGGTGATCATACCCCCCCTTATGTATTATACATGGAGATCATATCCCCCCTTATGTATTATACATGGAGATCATATCCCCCTTTTGTATTATACACGGAGATCATATCCCCCCTTATGTATTATACATGGAGATCATATCCCCCCTTATGTATTATACATGGAGATCATATCCCCCCTTATGTATTATACATGGAGATCATATCACCCCTTATGTATTATACATGGAGATCATATCCCCCCTTATGTATTATACATGGTGATCATATCCCCCCTTATGTATTATACATGGAGATCATATCCCCCTTATGTATTATACATGGAGATCATATCCCCCCTTATGTATCATACATGGAGATCATATCCCCCCTTATGTATTATACATGGAGATCATATCCCCCCTTATGTATTATACATGGAGATCATATCCCCCCCTTATGTATTATACATGGAGATCATATCCCCCCTTATGTATTATACATGGAGATCATATCCCCCCTTATGTATTATACATGGAGATCATATCCCTCCTTATGTATTATACATGGAGATCATATCCCCCCTTATGTATTATACATGGTGATCATATCCCCCCTTAATCTCCTCTTCTCAGTAGAGAATACATTCAGTTCCTCTAATCTTTCCTCATAGCTGATCTCCTCCATGCCTCGTATCAGTTTGGTTGCCCTTCTCTGTACTTTCTCAAGTTCCTCAATGTTCTCTTTGTGAATTGGTGCCCAATCCATGCAAGTCTCCATGCTTTATTTTGTTGAGAAATCACTTTAAACCCCTCCCCCCAGCATTTCTAACCATAGCCATCTTGAATAACGGCAGATGACTTATGTAGCACCTAGTTTCTTGAATCCATCCGCCCTTAGCTTAGGCATGCCGGGAGGAAGGTGTGCTTAACTGAATACCATGAAGATTCCTTGAATGTATGACATCATTTTTGGCCTAGGCCAGAAACCAGGAAGTAACTGAAGAAATGTAAAAAAAAAAGTTTAAAACAAGTAAATATGATATGCCTTCCTATCAATTTACTAAAGCTATCAGCATTAGGATTCCAAATAGTTAATGTTGACTGAGAGAGCTTAGTTCTGCTTTAAGATAATGGAATTACCAAAGAGACAACCATAGCAGGGATATTTATTCCATCGTTGATGGTATGCTACCGTTAAAAACAGTAGAGTTGAGTTAGTAGGGAGAACTCCCAGCTGCTGGCGGTTTGCTGACCGCACGCTCCAAGAAGACCGGATCCAGGTTCTGTTTGACAAGCTGAGACTGAGTCTCTTCAGAATTCATGTTCTACAACATTTTAACCACTTCCAATGAAGTAGTCAAGACATGGCCAAGTAACGGCTTATTTGTTTCTTCCAGCCAATGAAAACCAGCTTTCCCTCCCTGAGCCCTACAAGAGAAATCAATTTCATACATTGTTCCCAGATTTTAATCAGTTAATTTCCATTTTAGCTTCAATTAAAACCGTCTGCATGTCAAGGGAGCAAAAAAATAAAATAGACATATGTACTTTTTCCTTCCTCGGAAAGCACAGATCCAGCTTACAAGTCACCCGTGTAATTTCTGCATTTTTATTTCATTACATCGCTCGGTACAAAGGGAACCTTTCTGCGCCTGCCATTTGGACGAGAGCCTCCTGCTCAGGAGAAGTCACAAGGAACTGTGTGTTTGTGAGTGTTAACACTGAACTGGCAGATAACAGGCTTGAAAAATCCAGCGTGGCCCTTGGTAACGTCCCATCTGGGGCAAGTCAGTATTAAAAAAAAAAAATCAATTTTGGTTTTTCGCAGGTGGGACACTTTTTGACTTCTCGGTCCTTCCCCTTCTTGGAATTCTCTTCGGGAGTCACGGGATGTCCCTCCGGTGGAATTTTTTTTGTTACCTTCAATTGCGGCATCGGCAGACCTCACTGGGGGGCACTTCTGCTTTCCCGTACCAGAAATTTGCCTTTGAACTGCTTTGCCAACAGTGTCCGGGCGCCCCAGGTCTTATTTCCCTTCTTTATGCAGCTTTGAGCAGACGTTCGATGCATACTTCTCTCTCATATGCTGCAAAATTTTTTCAGTGCAGCTTGGTGCAACACAATGCACCGCATCACTCCTGACCAGGGGCGGACTGACAACTCATGGGGCCCCCGGGCAATATGATTGTTTTTTTTCCTTTCATGAGCAGTAGCGTTTAGATTTGGATTATATATATATATTTTTTTTCTTTGGCGCAGGTTTTACTTTATTTATTCCCTACATCTGTGCAACCAGTCCCCTGAAGCCACATTTCTAAGATGCTCTGGCAGCGGTCACAGGTTAACATCATCAAGTACAATGCAAGGCCAATAGTCCTGCATTGTACACAAGGGCTGCAAAGGACCACCCACAGCCCAGAGTATCAGGGTGAAGAAGAGAGTGCAAAACTTGCTGAAATGAAGAATAACATGAGTATACCAACCAGGGGTGAACTGACAACTCATGGGGCCCCGGGCAATAGGGGATCATGGGGCCCCTGTGTCCTTGCCCAAACTCAAAAAAGCCTATGAAAAAGGTACCAGGGGCATCTCATGGGGCCCCCTACTGACCCCGGGCCCTCGGGCAGTGCCCAAGTTTCCAAATGGTCAGTCCGCCCCTGCTCCTGACTTAATAGTTACTGTTCTTCCCAGCACACTCCAGCGGCCATGCCAGGGGCGGACTGACCATTTGGAAACTCGGGCAACTTCTATTCTGTCACCATCAAGCTCAAAATTGTTGTCATTTTCTGTGTTCATGATCTTCGTCTTGTTTACGTTCAGTTTTGATCCCATGTTACGACTTTCAACCAGGGGAGGACTGACAATTTGGAAACTCTGGCACTGCCCAAGGGCCCGGGGTCAGTAGGGGGCCCCATGAGATGCCCCTGGTACCTTTTTCATAGGCTTTTTTGAGTTTGGGCAAGGACACATGATCCCCTATTGCCCGGGGGGCCCCATGAGTTGTCAGTCTGCCCCTGGTCTCTAGTATATGTAGCTTTGATCTTCAAAGCATGTTGGCACCCGGGGAACGACTTGGAGTCAGCAGCGGACTGACCATTCAGGAACTTGGGCACTGGCTGAAGGCCTGGAGTCAGTAGAGGGCCTCATGAGATGCCCCTGGTAGCTTTCATAGGCTTTTTTGGGTTTAATTTGAGTGCGGGGGTGAGGACACAGGGGCCCCATGATCCCCTATTGCCCGGGGGGCCCCATGAGTTGTCAGTCCGCCCCTAAGCAATGCATTCAGTATGAGTGAAGCTGTCATGTGCATGGTAAAGTGCTGTATTCACACAAAAAACTGAAAAACAATCAAAATCATTTTTAAGCCTTTTTTACTGGCTTGCATCTTCCAAAAATGATGTTTTAGACAAACAGATACATGTATATTGTACCAATCGGGTGATTGATTCCCCAGTGTGTCCAATTGCTGCCACCCAGTGATGCCAAAGTACTGCTTTGAAATAACCTACTCGCTCCATTTGAATCACTTTTGAACTGGTTTATTTTTGTTTTTACGTCCAATGTCAATAAATAAATTTAGCAAGTAAGTCCTTTTTTTCCAAGAACCGTACAAATGAAACTGGGACAATTCCATCTGGAGGGAAAAATCGTTTTTGTGCCATAACGGAAATGGGTTCATTAAAATTTATTAAACTATGGAAGGTCTTACATTACGTGTGATGACAAAATCAATACCAGCCCTTCTACTAGACCAAAACGGCTAGAATTGGGAGATGTTGAGTTTCATGAGCCTTAAGTCTTGTTAACTATCTAAGTGACTCTGGTTAGCATTTTTCACTTAAGTTTCAGAGAACCTTTTTAAATGCTCATTACACGATATAGAAATGTTTGAATATCGTGGAATGAGCCACTGCAGTTAAAAAGAAGAGAATTTGTGACACTTGGCTCGCCATTAGACTCGACTTCAAGTCTAGTGATGATGATGTCATGCATTAAAGTGGAAAGTGAACATACTGCCAACCCATTAAGCTAGGCTGTTCCCTTAAGTCCCAAAATACGGTTGGAAAAGATGAACCTGCCTGTGTGTTTATACTTTACATCTGTATGGCACATCAGATCGGCGTCCCCTTGGCTCTGGCACACATTTCATCACCAAATTTAAAAAAAACAAATGTGTTTTCCTTCGTCGGTCTTTCCTAAAGTTGGAAAATGGAGTAGCAGCCAAGGGTCCCACTAAGGGTGGATGATCCTCAAGGCTTCTAGACGTCGATGGTGTCGGCATCATGCAGACCGTGATGATGTGCAATCTGTAGAATGTTGAACGTCCATGGCATCGTATAGAATAATGTTTGTGCCTTGATATTCTCTGGGGTGTTCTGCGATATGAGACGGGAAGAAGACTTTTTTTTGAAAATTATTCAGTTTAGTTACACCTTCAGCTGACAGTTGCAGGAACCAGGGGCGGACTGACAACTCATGGGGCCCCCGGGCAATAGGGGATCATGGGGCCCCTGTGTCCTTGCCCAAACTCAAAAAGGCCTATGAAAAAGTTACCAGGGGCATCTCATGGGGCCCCTCCCGACCCCAGGCCCTCGGGCAGTGCCCGAGTTTCCAAATGGTCAGTCCGCCCCTGGCAGGAACCCAACTGTAAACTAGTTGTTGCTCTAATAGTTTATTCTCTTCCATATGAGATAATTACATTGTCATAGGTGGGAGATGACAGTTGGCGCAATGGGGGAGATTTCTACAACTTTCCACATGTCAGGATATTTTTGAGCTTTTGCAGATTTTAACAAGACCCTTCCATTCAGGATGAGGAGATGACATTTATTTAGGTTATTGTATACGATTCGTTTTTTTTATTATTGAGTTGAAAAAGTTATGAATTTTAAAGCTATACTCCCAGCAGGAACCCCCTCCCCACCCAACTTTATCCACCCCCCTCCCCAACCCCCTTTAGATAATCCCTAGTAGAGTAATCAAAATACTAAATTAAATGGCCCAAATACTTACCGCAATCCGCTCTAACGTGATGTACCCAGGGGCGGACTGACCATTTGGAAACTCGGGCACTGCCCAAGGGCCTGGGGTCAGTAGGGGGCCCCATGAGGTGCCCCTGGTACCTTTTTCGTAGGCTTTTAGGAGTTTGAGCAAGGACACAGGGGCCCCATGATCCCCTATTGCCCAGGGGCCCCATGAGTTGTCATTCTGCCCCCTGGATGTACCATTTCCCAAGTTTACTTAAGTTTAAAATGCAGAGTGGAAGAGTCCTTCTTCAGGTGCCCAGATTGCTGCTTGGTGACATGGATTCCTCACATTGGCTGTTCATCAGTGAGGTCCTCACAGGTCTTGAAGACTTTGGCAGATCATGATGACATCAATGGTGGCAACAACACCTGCCTGCAGTAGCAATAGACGGAACCGCTGGTTCCCTGGTCTTTACTCCCAGGGGAGGGGGTGTTAAATGAAGGTGGGCTTAGGTTAGAAAAAGAAAGCTTTGAAAATAGAGAGGGGAGAAGCAAAATTTGAATGGCAGGCGTTGAAGTCCCACTCCAGGAACTACACAAATCCCACTCCAGGAACTACACAAATATTACCCTTTCAGTGGGGCCCCCTCACAATGCAAGTGGATAGGGTAGACAGAAACACCACATTAGAACTAATGTATGAAAAAACAGGCAGCCCTAAAGGGGAAAGTCTTGATGGCCAGAATCTTCAATTCGATATCTGGCAATGGTTCTGACTATGCTGCCCTTTTCTGATTGGGGAAATCCATAGCAAAACTCAACAGTCTTATGCATTACCTTAAAAGCCATTTAATAATTAAAAACATACAAACATACTTGTAAGGAGGTGTGGTTTGCTAATCTGCTACTAGGTGGCTCTGTCCCAAAATAGTGTGTGGTAACAGGCAATATTGTACCTATCCCGACGCTCCTTCAGCGTTTCCTACAACGGTGCCACCTCCCCTTCCCTCCCCCTCTCTGTTGGGGTCCCCCAGGGCTCCGTCCTTGGAACCCTTCTCTTCTCCATCTACACCTCCTCCCTTGGCAAACTCATACACTCCCACGGCGTCAAATCACTTACAAACACATGCAGGCTCCACCTCCGCAACATCGCCAAGATACGCTCCTTCCTTACCCCAGACACCACTAATCTACTCGTTCACTCCCTGATTATCTCACGCCTGGACTACTGCAACTCCCTCCTCACTGGCCTACCCCAGTGCAAGCTCTCCCCGCTTCAGACCATCCTGAACTCAGCGGCTAGACTCATCCACCTCACCAACCGCTCCACCTCTGCCACCCCCCTCTGCCTATCCCTCCACTGGCTCCCTATTGCCCAACGCATCAAATTCAAACTACGCACTGACCTACAAAGCCATTCACAACACTGCCCCTAACTACCTCACCAACCTGATTCCCAGGTACCACCCTACCTGTACCCTTCACTAGTCACAGGACCTCCTTCTATCTTTCTCCCTGGTCTCTTCCTCCCACGCACAACTGCAAGACTTCTCCAGGTCCTTCCCCCATCCTCTGGAGCTCACTACCCTAATCCATCAGACTGTCACCTTCCCTCCTCACCTTCAGGCGCTCCCTGAAAACCCACCTTTTCAGGGAAGCCTACCCCAACCTCACCTAACAGCCGTTCTCCTTCATTCCTCCTACCACTCCATCCCACACAGCCACTTCCTCCTGTACCACTACCCCCTCCCTCCTAGATTGTAAGCTCGAAAGAGTAGGGCCCTCTAACCCCTCGTGTGCTGTTTGTTGTTGCTGTACTGTTTCATGTATTGTCCCCTCTATTGTACAGCGCTGAGCAAACCCTTTGGCGCTATATAAACTTGATGTAATAATAATAATAATAGGTCCCTTTTGGACAAAGCTTTCCTGTAGTGATGTAATGGGTGGAGTTGGTGCCCATATATATATGCCAGGTTGGGAGGACCCCAGTGCACACAAAGGAACCAAACACCCCACCAACATGTAGATGTAGTCAGCTAACGCAGAGGCCTTGGACAGGGCAGAAGGACAGGGGGAGATAGTCCGACACCCAGAAGAGTCAGCTGTAGTCGTCTTGTCTCACTAAACATGGTCTAAGTGGACGAGGAACATGGCCTAACTGGCCTGGATGCAAAAGGACTTTTAGGCCAAGCTAAGTGTTCTCTGCTGTGAGTGCTATTCCCCTGGAGGTCCTAGAGGAGCAGCTGCAGCAGTCCTGTCTCTGAAACGACATGAAGGGAGTTGTAAGCTGGATGCATAGAGCTTAATGGGCAAATCAGAGCCTCTGAGTGAGTACTAATGACCCTGGGAATTGAGAGAGAGAGTTACTAAGGGAAGAAGGCTTCTCAGTGATGTGCAATGTGTGGCTTTCGCATATTGACTGCTGGGGTACGTCCATTATATGTGAATAGCAAGGTACAGTAGGTCAAGTGACCCAGGACAGTATGTCTGTGTGATACGATTTGTCACTGTCATCTTTTAATAACAGCGGTAAAGTATAATTTTGTGGGAACATTCTTTTCTTGAGAATCTAAAGGCCAATGGTAGAGGGTGACATGCGATGGCCTCTGGCATGGAGTCAGAAACAATATGGTGATGGCTAACAACTACCAGCAGGTGAGTCCCTGTCCTATCCAAGAAGAAGCGGGGCGGGAGCTTGGTGATTTGGATCCAACAGCCAGCTAATGACAAGCCCCGTTACATACTCACAAAGACCGTGTGGCTGAGAGCGTTTAGTAAAACCAGAACCTCAGTCACAATTCAAGTTGAGAGAATGAATGTCCAAAGAGGGTTTACTCCTTAAAACACGTCAGCTCTCGCACTTGCTGTTGAATGTTGCTCAAGTTTCTACATTGGACATTCATTCCCTCAATTTGAATTGCGACTGTGGTTTTGGTTATTCTAAACGCTTACAGCCACGCAGCCTTTGTGAGTATATTTATACAATTTTGATGAATAGATGGTTTATAATAATGTACAAGACTGTTGTGCCCAGGGGTGGACTGACAACTCATGGGGCCCCCGGGCAATAGGGGATCATGGGGCCCCTGTGTCCTTGCCCAAACTCAAAAGAGCCTATGAAAAAGTACCAGAGCATCCCATGGGGCCCCCTACTGACCCCGGGCCCTCGGGCAGTGCCCGAGTTTCCAAATAGTTAGTTTGCCCCTGGTTGTGCCATTCTTGCTGTTTTGTCATACGTGATTAGCTTGTAATTCTTATCTTATCCCTGCAGCAGGCTCCCTACATCTGTAAATATAAACACTCCACAGTGCAAAAAATATATATAAATGTGTAAAAAGTTCAAACAAAAGTCCAAAAAATATAAGAATGTGCTCCAATCCCAGAAATAGTGCCCAACAAACTCTTCAAAAAAAGTGTTCACACCATCCGTGATTGACGATCCAATTCACCAGATGGAGTGGACTCTTTTCTGGTATGGCTAAAGAGTCAAACTAGCTCTAAAGACGGGGTGTATCCAGGGGCGGACTGACAACTCATGGGGCCCCGGGCAATTGGGGATCATGGGGCCTCTGTGTCCTTACCCAAACTCAAAAAAGCCTATGAAAAAGGTACCAGGGGCATCTCATGGGGTCCCCTACTGACCCCGGGCCCTCGGGCAGTGCCCGAGTTTCCAAATGGTCAGTCCGCCCCTGATACCAACTCATTCCTCTACTGCCTAGACTTAATAAGCATCTAACTCTTGAAAATCCGGGGAGGGGGTTGCCATTGCAAAGGTCAATTTTGTAAAATTCCTGGAGTGGGCTGCAAAGATACCTTCCAAGCAGACGTGTTGCATTATTAGAACACAAGGATCTGGATGTCTTCAATTTTTAAATGAATTACAGTGGGGTTGATTTACTAAAGGCAAATAGACAGTGCACTTTGCGAGCGCAGTTGCGCCAGAGCTTAGTAAATGAGGCGAAGCTTCACAACAATACCCAACCAAATGCAAGAAAAACATTATTTTTGCTTGCACATGATTGGATGATAGAAGTCAGCAAAGCTTCCCCTCAATTACTAAGCTCTGGAGCAACTGCACTTTGTAGAGTGCAACTGCCTTTGCAAAGTGCACAGAATATTTGCCTTTAGTAAATCAACCCCCTTGCAATGTCCGGTTGTTTCCTCAACACACAGAAGCAGCATTGTCCCACAGACAGACCGATACCTGCTTTTGTAATAGACCCAAAACCAGGGGCGGACTGACCATTTGGAAACTTGGGCACTGCCCGAGGGCCTGGGGTCAGTAGGGGGCCCCATGAGATGCCCCTGGTACCTTTTTCATAGGCTTTTTTGAGTTTGGGCAAGGACACAGGGGCCCCATGATCCCCTATTGCCCGGGGGCCCCATGAGTTGTCAGTCCGCCCCTGCCCAAAACCCTTTCTTATTCCACCTAGTAAAGCCAAAAACAATCGGATTACGACCGCCGTTGCCCTTGCCATGAATCACTATAGCACGGAAAGGATTAATAAATCCGACAAAGTTTCTAAATGCCGGCTTTTCACGTCAATACTTTGCTGCCCTTCATGAAGAAAAGCAGAAACTTTTGCGAAGAGAAAAATTGGATTGAAATTACAGCCAAGCTGTCAAGGCCGATCAGCGTTCCAAGGCTAATTAGGATGAAAAATACAACCACAGACAATGTTTGAATAATAAGATTTGTAAATCTGTCTGAAGATTGTGGGGAAACGGTAAAAGGACTCCGAAAAGCTGGAAGAGGAGAAAGGTTTGACCTTGTATCTAAACTCTAATTGTATAATTCTATACTGCCGGCTGCTGTGTATTTACTGAGCTCTGAGCGTCTCTCCGCTCTGCAATCTTCTTGGACACTTTATATTTAAAATGAAAAAATAATGGATTGAAGGTACATTGCAGTCAGACAAATTGTTTCCTATAAGCTGAACCTAACTTATTGGTCCTAAGGGCTCCATGTACACTGGAGCTGATAAACTCACGTTTAGGAGCTGTTCAGCGTTTTTTCCAGCAGCCCCTGAACTCACCATAATGTTTTCCTATGTGTCCGTGTACACATCGTCCTCTACAGTCATTTACAGGCAGTTGAGTTTACAGTCATTCTTTTTAACGCAACAAACTTGCGTTCTGAAGTCGATGTTATCAGCGTTTCAAACGCAAATGCTAAACGCGGCTAAATGCGGCAAATCACATTTATAAGCATTTGCGTTTGAAATTTTTTTTTAACTCTTCCAGTTCCCAATGCTGTCCAGAGCCTTTTTTCATCATGAAAAATGCATGCAAAGAGTTTTCAGGGTGCTCAGATGGACAAAACACTGAACACAGGGTGTTCCTACCAAGCTTGTCACACATTGTAATGACCAATTCACACCTCAGACCTCTCCCACCCTTGGAAACAAAAGATATGTTAATGACCAATTCACACCTCAGACCTCTCCCAACCTTGGAAACAAAAGATATGTTAATGACCAATTCACACCTCAGACCTCTCCCACCCTTGGAAACAAAAGATATGTTAATGACCATTCACACCTCAGACCTCTCCCAACCTTGGAAGCAAAAGATATGTTAATGACCAATTCACACCTCAGACCTCTCCCACCCTTGGAAACAAAAGATATGTTAATGACCATTCACACCTCAGACCTCTCCTACCCTTGGAAACAAAAGATATGTTAATGACCATTCACACCTCAGTCCTCTCCCACCCTTGGAAACAAAAGATATGTTGTAACGGAACCGGTACCCGACCGCACTTGGGTATATTCCGTTATATCGCAGCTTCCCCTGTCCGAACACCATCCACGGACCACACCCTTGAAATCCCTCAGGAAATAGACCGCACCCAGCTCTTCTTAAACAGAAAGCCAACTATTTATTGTAACACAAAACACAGAATATATACAGAGGGCGGGGAAACACAACCAGGAACAGGAAATACATCATCACCCCTCCCCATCCCACCCAGACACAGAACAATGGGATGAAGCACATGGCAAAGGGCACTGACCAACCCCCACACCAATACACAAACAGTACATCCCATAATAGTTGGCTGGACAGGAAGACACAGCACATTGAGGGGTAGCACATGGCAAACAAACAAAGGACAACCATGTGACCGAGAACAAAGGAACACACACTATACACAAGACTCAGACATTCACATGTACACCCTGTACCCTTAAACAGGCACAGGGTGGGTTAAACATAATGATTTGGGGAGATGATACAGAGGTCCCCCCACCCCCAAAAGTCACTCCCGTCACATATGTTAATGACTATTCCCACCTAAAATTCCTCATGAAGACCCCCTGCCATTTGACCTTAATGACTCCCTCCACCAGACACCTTTCCCACCCTTGGAAACCAAAGAAATGTTAATGAGCAACTCACATCTAAGCTAATCTCAACACATACTGCTGTCTCTGCTTCTACTCTCTGTATTTCTCTGAAATAGTCTGAAATAGTTAATAATTTACCACTTTTCAGTGCATTCTGGGCATTTGGGAGATTCTCCTGTGCTTATCTTTAAAACGCCCATAAACGCGTTATGCAAATGCGGCTAAACAGACATTTTTTACCTATGTTTTCCAGCAGTCAGTTTCCATCATTCAGAAACGTCCCGTGTACATGGGGCCTAATTTTCTTCCTGACCTCCATCCTTTGCATCTGGATGCGCTACCCGCTAAATCCCTGTAGTCTTACTATCCCCATAGTCTGAATGGCCTGTGAAAATCCAGGCAGTGTGGTTGATTTGTAGGAGTTGAAACCAGAAAACTGAAAGGTCCTACTTTGCAGTGTTAACTTGTCATTTCTGTCTAGGGGACTTTAAAGGGCACTTTAACTTTCCCAATTCCCCATTCCTGCAAGCTGTAGACCGGTCCCTGCTGCCTCTCCTTTCCCATTCTCCAATGGTCTAAGATCCCCTGACATCATCAAGACCATTGCAGTAACCATAGTCCCACACTGGAGGGGAGGATGATGAGGAACAGTCCACTGCTGGAGCATGTGGGAGCATCATCTGCCGGGGAAGTGTTGGATCAGGTAAGGAAAACTGCTTTTCTGCCCCTAGATCCAACTGAGCAATTAAATTGGTTTTAAAGGCAATTTTGTTTTAATTAAAATATTAACCTCCCTAGCAGTCTGAAGATACAGACAGTGTGGCTTGGCCCCACCCCTGCTCCCTCATCACAAGGATTGACAGCAGCAGGAGCCAATGGCGAGGGAGAGAGCAGAAAGAGCCGCTGCTCTCAAGCACATCACTGGATCGAGATCAGGTTGGACATGGCATATTCATGTTGGCTCTGAGAGGACTAGGAGCTGCAAGACTGAAAGGTTGTCTGGAGCTAAAGGTTGCCTGGAGCTGGGAAGATGATCATTACTTTTGTTTTATAATGTGAAGACTTTTACGTAATTTACCATTTTAATTGGAAGACAGATGGAATGGGAAGGGATAGCCTATTTTATTTTTCAGGCCAGTTAGTTTCCATTTTTACCTTCAGTCTTCCAGTATTGTACAGGCTCCTCTCCTGTAATAAAACTGCATTGGAAGTTAGAGAGTGCCCATTTATTTCTTGGCTGGAGAATGTCCAGCATCATCTAGCCCTATTCTCCCCAGCCTTACTATACCTGACTTGCCCCTTTCATTCATTGGATTTCAGTTCTTTCAATCATGACGGCTCAGCATCACACATGGGCATTACCTAAGGTGGTATGAATGCTAATGAAGCTGCCTAGGCATTTTTTTTTTTCAAGTAAGTGGAAGTGCCCTAGGCAACACAAAAAGCATCTGCCCCCATGGACACCAACCAACACCAACCCCCCTTCTCCCTCCTGTGGAGAGAACCTGACATTGGCCAACACCACCCCCACCTGGAAGAGCCTTCTACTACCCTCCCCACCCCCCAGCGATAGAGAGAAAGACACTCATCTTCATCTCCGGACATTCCCGGGAACAAGAGCCAGGCTCTACATACACCATCAAGCAGCCTACAGCCTCTCTTGGATCCCACCTGGTTCCAATGGAGCCCGTATCCCTTCTTTCATTCCTTCTTCTGGGGGGGAGGTGCTGGCCCCTGAAAAATGCCACCCTAGGCAAGTTCCTTGTTTGCCTTGTGGTACATACACCCCTGTGCCTAGGAACACCTGCTCCTCCAGACTGACATCCACACATCAAGGCATATAGATATTTGCATAACTCCTCCCAAAAGTCAGCCCAGAGCTTGTATCAGGGCTGAGGACTGTTGAGAAAAGTACTGAGGCCCCTCCTATCAGCCACCTGAATGCATTGCATAGAGAAGTACAGAAACCCAGTGATGACATCACTGGCTACAATCATGGCAGCTCGGCATCACATGTGGTCGTTACCTAAGATGGCCTGAATGATAATGAAGCTGCCTAGGAAAACCCGCTCCTCCAGTCTGATATCCACACATCAAGGCATATTAATATTTGCATAACTCCTCCCAAAAAGTCAGCCCACGACTTGTATCAGGGCTGAGGACTGTTGAGAAAAGTACTGAGGCCCCTCCCATATTTATATTTGCATAACTCCTCCCAAACGTCAGTCTACGACTTGTATCAGGGTTGAGGACTGTTGAGAAAAGTACTGAGGCCCCTCCCATATTGATATTTGCATAACTCCTCCCAAACATCAGTCTACGACTTGTATCAGGGTTGAGGACTGTTGAGAAAAGTACTGAGGCCCCACCCCTATTGATATTTGCATAACTCCTCCCAAAAGTCAGCCCACAGTTTGTATCAGGGGTGAGGACTGTTGAGAAAAGTATTGAGGCCCCTACCCTATTGATATTTGCATAACTCCTCCCAAAAGTCAGCCCACGACTTGTATCAGGGCTGAGGACTGTTGAGAAAAGTACTGAGGCCCCTACCCTATTGATATTTGCATAACTCCTCCCAAAAGTCAGCCTACGACTTGTATCAGGGCTGAGGACTGTTGAGAAAAGTACTGAGGCCCCTCCCCTATTGATATTTGCATAACTCCTCCCAAAAGTCAGCCCACGACTTTTATCAGGGCTGAGGACTGTTGAAAAAAGTACCGAGGCCCCTCCCATCAGCCACCTGAATGCATTGCATAGAGAAGTACAGAAACCCAGTGATGACATCACTGGCTACAAAATAAGATATGTAATGAAACTGGAAAGGCTTTATTTAAAAATGTCATTAGAATGTTGATAAGGGGGAAGATCTAGCGTCTGATCTGGGGGTGCAAACACTGTCATTTTATTCTTTTGTTATGCGCACCGAGGTGGTTGGGCTGGGCTTCAGTGCCTCATTATAGGGTCAGCCCTGCTGATGCCACTGGTCCTGGGTGGGTGTGGTAGAGGCAAGACCAAAATCTGGAGGGGCACAGCCCACCCCAGCACCCCCATAGATCCATCCCTGAACCAGTGAAGACAAAATATAAGTAGATAAAACTTCAGTTTGAACGGTTCTGTAAGAATCAGTGCTAATAATCCCTACTTACCTGCACAGCCAGTAAAGTGGTGTGAAGTTGCGCAGAAACTCCTGAAAAGCTTTCATAGACTGCTCCCAGGGGTACCTGGAAAGAAGTAATATTGTTGAGGTATTACAAAAAGACACCCGCCGATGCATTTCTGTCACATGTTGCCAGTTGGAATCCCCCCACACATCAAATGCGCTCGGTGTTAACAATTGCTCCATTAAACAGTAATCAGACCACCCACTCCTGCTCTCTCTCGTGTATTTTTAGCTGTCATTTTATGTCTTTTTTCAGTTTGTGTTATAGTTCCCTGAAACATTAGGAAGCTGATAACAAAGCAAGTCATCCTATGATTATCAACGTTAATAAAAGAAGATCATTCCTGTGGATCACAGCATCATTTAACGAGGTCATCTTTTAACAACAGCGAGCTCTTGCTTACATCAAATTTATAGATAAAATTAATTCCTAATTTATTAAACATTTCCTGAACTTGGTTGTGTTTCGGAGCGAACACAGGGGGTCACCAGGCCAGCATAACATTGATGGAATAATATTCGGGCTGATTCTCAAATGTATAATAATTGAGAAAAGAGCCAAAAAGGAATCTCCAACTCAGCTGCAACCCTTAACCAAATACAGGTGTGAATAATCAAAAATGAAAAGATGCGCTTAAAATATCAAATAAAGTATCAAATGCCAAACGATAAAAAAAAGTGCAAAAAACTCAAAAATGTCCACAAATTATATATAAAGTCCAACCACCAGAAAGTGATATATAATGCCTCAATCTTGGTATAATCAATTGAAACCATGAGGAAATCCACCGCCGAATAAATTAACCATTTCAATACCGGGCAATTTTCTCCCTTCCTGCCCAGGCCATTTTTCAGGTTTCAGCGCTCTCACACTTTGAATGACAATTGCGCGGTCATACGACATTGTACCCAAACTAAAATTTTATCATTTTCTTCACACAACTAGAGCTTTCTTTTGATGGTATTTAATCACCGCCGGGGTTTTTATTTTTTGCTAAATTAACAAAAAAAGACCAAAAATTTTGAAAAAAAACCACGTTTTTCTTTCTTTCTGTTATAAAAGCTAACAAATAAATAAATGTTCTTCATAAATTTAGGCCAAGATGTATTCTGCTACATGTCTTTGGTGAAAATAACCCAAATTAGGATGTATTATTTAGTTTGTAGGAAAGTTATAGAGTTCACAAACTATGGTACAGATCTGAATATTGACCAATCCTGAAGTACTGATTACTAAGTACTAATTTCTTGAGGTCCCAGATTGTCAGAATACTACAGATATCCCTCAAATGCCAGAACAGTACAGATATCCCCCAAATGTCAGAACAGGACACATATCCCCCAAATATCAGGACGGTACAGATATCCCCCAAATGTCAGGACAGGACAGATATCCCCCAAATGTCAGGACGGTACAGATATCCCCCAAATGTCAGAACAGGACAGATACCCCCCAAATGTCAGAACAGTACAGATATCCCCCAAATGTCAGAACAGTACAGATATCCCCAAATGTCAGGACAGTACAGATATCCCCCAAATGTCCGAACAGTACAGATATCCCCCAAATGTCAGCACGGTACAGATATCCCCCCAAATGCCAGAACAGTACAGATATCCCCCAAATGTCAGAACAGGACACATATCCCCCAAATATCAGGACGGTACAGATATCCCCAAATGTCAGGACAGGACAGATATCCCCCAAATGTCAGGACGGTACAGATATCCCCCAAATGTCAGAACAGGACAGATACCCCCCAAATGTCAGAACAGTACAGATATCCCCAAATGTCAGGACAGTACAGATATCCCCCAAATGTCAGGACAGTACAGATATCCCCCAAATGTCAGCACGGTACAGATATCCCCCCAAATGTCAGGACAGTACAGATATCCTCCAAATGTCAGAACGGTACAGATATCCCCCAAATGTCAGGACAGTACAGATATCCCCCAAATGTCAGGACAGTACAGATATCCCCCAAATGTCAGAATAGTACAGATATCCCCCAAATGTCAGGACAGTACAGATATCCCCCAAATGTCAGGACAGTACAGATATCCCTCAAATGTCAGGACAGTACAGATATCCCCCAAATGTCAGGACAGTACAGATATCCCCCAAATGTCAGGACAGTACAGATATCCCCCAAATGTCAGGACAGTACATATATCTCCCAAATGTCAGGACAGTACAGATATCCCCCAAATGTCAGCACAGTACAGATATCCCCCAAATGTCAGGACAGTACAGATATCCTCCAAATGTCAGAACGGTACAGATATCCCCCCAAATGTCAGGACAGTACAGATATCCCCCAAATGTCAGGACAGTACAGATATCCCCCAAATGTCAGGACAGTACAGATATCCCCCAAATGTCAGAATAGTACAGATATCCCCCAAATGTCAGGACAGTACAGATATCCCCCAAATGTCAGGACAGTACAGATATCCCTCAAATGTCAGGACAGTACAGATATCCCGCAAATGTTAGGACAGTACAGATATCCCCCAAATGTCAGGACAGTACATATATCTCCCAAATGTCAGGACAGTACAGATATCCCCCAAATGACCCCTTTTTGCAGAGTAGACAGTCCGACGTACTTTATAAGAGGAATGGCGAGTTTTTTGAAGTTGTATTTTTTTGTCATAATTTTTCGGAAAATTAAAAAATTAAAAAAATAATTTTCACTATTTTTTTTTTACATACTGTCACCAGTGCAGTAAAGCGTCATCATATAACTGGCATGGCAGTGAACAGGGACACTGACTGGTGACAGTATGAAAAAAAAAATATAAATATATATATATATATTTTTTTATTATTTTTAATTTTTTATTACTTTTTTTATATTTTTTTTAAGATTTTTATTTCATATTTTACTATGACCAAAGTAGTACAATGTTACCATAGTAACATTGTACTACTTTGGGGAAGTGATCAGTATTTTTTTTTTTTACACAGTTTGCTTATAGCAAAGAATTACTTTGCTATAAGCAAGCATTTACCTGAATGAAATCGATTCATTCGGGTTTTTTTTTTTTTTTTTTTGTGCTTAGCTTTGATTTGGCCACAGCTAACCACATGACATGTGCATGTGACCTGCTGTGACCATTCACAGCTAGGCACTAGTATACAATGGATGGCATGAATGAAGCCATCCATTGTATACAACTGTCATGTAACCAGCTGTGATTGGTCACAGCAGGTCACATGGTACCGGCAACGGGGGCCGGTACTCAGATCTGTCATCGGCCGTGTCCGAGGTACACGGCCAGTGACAGATCGCACCGCTGCGCGGCTCTGCAACCGCGCGAACTGCGCATGTGCGGGAGGACGCCATATGGCATGCACCCGGAATGCTGAAGCATTTTTGCGGCCGCCAAACGGCTATAGGCCGGGCGGCTAATGGTTAAATAAACTCACCAGAGCGATATGCTGATCAAATTATAAATCAGCACAATTGCTATTGCTCTGGGAGCGATGATCTGTTGAGGTTTCCAAAATAAGGGAGCAATACTCTGCAATCAGCAAATCCGTATGGATGAGGGAACTGTGAAATCAAATGGACCTCCTCTCTCTCTCCATAAAGGTAATACTCGGGGAATTAAAAAGAAATATAATAGTGCAATCAGGGGCGGACTGACCATTTGGAAACTCGGGCACTGCCTGAGGGCCCAGGGTCAGTAGGGGGCCCCATGAGATGCCCCTGGTACCTTTTTCATAGGCTTTTTTGAGTTTGGGCAAGGACACAGGGGCCCCATGATCCCCTATTGCCCGGGGGTCCCATGAGTTGTCAGTCTGCCCCTGAATGCAATACGTTCTTAAAAACCATCAGCTTTATTAAATGCCAAATTTGAACTCACAAATATGGTGTCTAAAGCCGACACCAGCAATACACGCCACACAAAATCCAAAGGGCGAGCCTTGCTCACCGCGGTATCCCCGCCGACAGTTCCGAGGAACGTCCTGATGTCACGTCCATTAAGCCCCGCCCTGGCTTCATTAGGTGTGAGGTTTCGTGGCAATGTTATCCTGTGCCGTTCTACGTGATAGTGAGAAGAAACTGCTAGATGTTGCATCTCACGTTTATAAGAAATGTTGTTACATAATTACATTGTTCGTGAGGTTGAACAAAGACACCAGTCCATCCGGTTCAACCTGTGTGGGTGTGTTTATGCTAATACCATTTCCCATATCCCTGTATATTGCACTCACTAAGATGCCCATCTAAGAGTTTTTTTGAAATTTTCAATGCTCCCTGCAGACACCACCCACATTGGAAGGGAGTTCTGCATCCTTACCGCTCAGACAATAAAGAACCCCTTACGTAGTTTAAGGTTCAACTTCACTGAGTGGTCACGTGTCCTGTTAAGTGACCTGAGACTGAATAGCTTCCTCCCTATGCTAGAATCACCATTAACCTCCCGAGCGATCTGATTATGTCAGTATTTCAAAACTGCTTTTCTGCCCCTAGATCCAACTGAGCAATTAAATTGATTTTAAAGGCAATTTTTTTAAATTAAAATATTAACCTCCCTAGCGGTCTGATTATGTCAGTATTTCTGTGCTCAAAGCGGTACATTTTTTGCATGGAAATATGTATTTTTTTTATTGTAGGCCTGTAATTTGTAGGAATAACTCACTGAAATCTGTCCGAACAAGAGTCTAGTAAACATCCCGGGGATGATAAAATTTGAAACACGAAATCATAAATTATAAAATAATAAATAATCATAAAAAATAATATAATAATAATACATTTAATTCAATAATATAATCAAACCAAAAACACTGAAATGTGAAATATAGCGCCAAGTTCGCACATCGCTGAGCTCAGTCGCAGAATCGTTTTCAGTGTCTGATGAGGAATTTCCCCCACAAATCATTATCACTCAATTCTGCAAGTGGTTCTGATTTACTATCGCTGTTCTCTAGCCGCTCTAAAACCGCTTTTGACCTAAAGGGACGCTTTTTGGACGCCATGGACGTTTCTCAGTTTCCAGGCAGAAAGAACAGTAAAAATACAGGCAGGGCGCCGGACAAAGCACTCGGGACAAAATGTATGTGAAATTGTTTGATACAGTAATTTTTTGTTTTTGTGACGGGAGTCACTTTGGGTGGGGGGCCCATGGAACACAGCTCACTTTGGAGGGGTGGGGAGACTCCTGTCTCAGCTCCCCATATCCCTATTATTTGTAAGTCACCCTGTGCCTGTTAGGGGTGCAGGGCGATGTCCTAATATTGTGCAGATATGTATAGGTGGGGTGGGGGGTTGTTCATTGTTTAATGCCATGTGGTTGTATCCCATTGTTCTATTGTGTGTCTTGCTAGGGAGCAAACTATTATGGGATGTATGTGTTTGTGTATTGGCTTGGTGGGGGGGTGTCTGCTGATGTGTCTCTTGTTGCTAGTTTTGGTTTGCCCTGCCCTGTGTCATTATGTAGGGAGGGGGGAATTGTTCCCTTGAATGTATATATCTTTTATCTGTGTTAAAATAAAGGAGTCTATTTCCTGATTTATTTGAAGACTGATCTTGTCTAGTCTTGTATGGCCAGCGGTGGGGTCCGTGGACGGTGTTCGGACGGGGAAGCAGTATTATAATGGAAATACCCAAGTGCAGTCGGGGTCCGGTTTGTTACAGTTTTACTATGAGACTTTAGTGTATTGAGTGAATGTGACTTTTTACATTTTTTAATCTCCCGCCGGTTCCTTCCCCCGTACTTCCCGACACTTGCAGGGAATGGAACCCGAAAGACGGATGCCGGCATCGGCCAGAGGAGATGGCCGGGGATGCTGCAGGGGGGGCATCGCAGGAGCGCAGGACAAGGTAAGTGCAGAAGGGATCCCTGAGCAACGCTGCAGGGTAATCCTGAGTGTAGCTTGGGGGGGTTACCGCTTCTGGTACTGAAAGTTAACACCGAGCTACACTCGAGAATACCGCCAAGGGGGTTAAGATATTTGTATATCACTATTATATCCCCTCCAGGAAGAATACGTTTAATATTTGTAGTTGTTCCTCATAACTGAGGTCCTCTAGCCCCCTACAGTGCTGTGAAAAAGTACTTGCCCCCTTTCTGATATTATATTTTTTTTTGCATATTTGTCACACTTAAATGATTCAGATCATCAAACGAATTTTAATATAACACAAAGATAACTCAAGTAAACACAAAATGCAGTTTATAAATGATGATTTCATTTATCAAGAGAAAAGAACTGTCCAAACCTGCCAGGCCCTATGTGAAAAAGTAAAGCTGTCTGACAAAGTGAAGCACTCTAAAAGATCTCAAAAAGCAACACATCATGCCACGATTTATTCAAGATCAGAAATTCAAGAACAGAAGAGAGACAAAGTAATTGACATGTATCAGTCTGGAAAGGGTTACAAAGCCATATCTAAAGCTTTGGGACTCCAGCGAACCATGGTGAGAGCCATTATCCACAAATGGAGAAAACATTGGACAGTGGTGAACCTTCTAAGGAGTGGCCAGCCTACCAAAATTACTCCAAGAGCAGAACAACAACTCATCCAGGAGGTCATAAAAAAAGTCAGAACAACATCTAAAGAACTGCAGGCCTCACTTGCCTAAGTTACAGTCAGTGTTTGTGATTCAACAATAAGAAAGAGACTGGGCAAAAATGGCCATGGAAAAGTTCCAAGGCGAAAGCCACTGCTGACCGAAGAGGACACAACAGCTCATCTCACATTTCCAAAAAAAAATCTTGATTATCCCCAAGACTTTTGGGCAAATATTCTATGGACTGATGAGACAAAAGTTGATCTTTTTGGAAGGTGTGCGTCCCGTTACATCTGGCGTAAAACTACCAACTACCAACAGTCACACACGGTTGGTGGTAGTTTGATGGTCTGGGACTGCTTTGCAGCTTCAGGAACTGGACAACTTGCCATAATTGATGGAACCACGAATTCTGCACTCTACCAGACAATCCTGAAGGAGAATGTCCGGCCATCAATTCCTGACCTCAAACGCACTTGGATTATGCAGCCGGCCAATGATCCAATACACACCAGCACTAGTAAAAATAAAAAATAAAATAAAAATTCCAGTATCTATACCGCCATTTGTAGACGCTATAACTTTCACGTAAACCAATTAATTTACACATATTGGGATTTTTTTTAGCAAAGACACGGAGCAGAATACATTTTGGTGTAAATTTAGGACAAAATTTGATTTTTTAAATTTTTTTACTGGACATGTTTAATAGCAAAAAGTCAAAAATATAGTTTTTTTCTTAAAAATGTCGTTTTTTTTTTTTAAAGCGCAAAAAATAAAAATCGCACAGGCGATCAAATACCACTAAAGGAAAGCTCAATTCATGGGGAAAAAAAGGACATAAATTTAATTTGGGTGCAACATTGCATGACCGCGCAATTGTCAGTTAAAGTAACTGCGCCATAATGCAAAAAATAGCTTGGGGGGTAAATCCTCTGGAGGGAAAGTGGTTAAAACATTGCTGCAGAAAACTTTGGCTGTACTTCTCCCGCGGATCACAGGAGTGCAGTTCGTTCAGCACTCCTGTGGTCTGTTTTCAGCTGACAGCTGGCTGAAGCCTGCTGTTGGCTGACGTCACTCAGCCAGTCCAGGCTGGGGAAAGATCCCAACTTTAACCACCTCCCACCCGCCATATAGTAATATGACGGACACAAGGTGGTTCTCTCATTCTGGGAGGACGTCATATGATGTCCTCCCATTCTCACCGCGCATGCGCGGCTCCCGGAGTGCGCAGCACAGCGATCGGCGGTGCGCTGTGTCCCTCGGACACTGCGGATCACCGATCCACGGAAAGAGCCGAAGATGTTGGCTCGGTCATGTGATCAGCTGTGTCCAATCACAGCTGATCACATGTAAACAGGGAAATGGCGGTTATCGGCATTTCTCTCCTCCCGAACTGTCACGCTGACAGAGGAGAGGAGAGCTGGTAATCAGCATTCCTCGGAGGGGACATCTACACTGATCATCAGAGCACTGATGATCAGTGTGCCCTTTCAATCAATGTAGCCCCAGTAGTGCCACCTGTCAATGCTCATCAGTGCCATGTGCCAGTGCTGATCAGTGCCACATCAATACCACATATCAGTGCCCATCTGAGCTGCCTTTCAGTGTCAGCCGTTAGTGCCACCTATCAGTGCCACCTATCAGTGCCACCTATCAGTGCCCATCAGTGCCGCCTATCAGTGCCTGTCAGTACCGCCTAACAGTGCCTGTCAGTACCGCCTAACAGTGCCGCCTATCAGTGCTGCCTTTCAGTGCCCATCAGTGATGCCTGTCAATGCCCATCAGTACCACCTACCAGTGCCTCCTCATCAGTGCCACCTATCAGTGTCCATCAGTGCAGCCTATCAGTGCCCATAACTACAGCCTCATTAGCGCACATCAGAGAAGGAGAAAAATCACTTATCTACAAAATTTTATAACAAAAACTAAGAAAAAAACTTTAAAAAAAAAAAATGTCAGTGGTTTTTGGTTTGTTTAAGAAAAAATTAAAAACCCAGAGGTGATTAAATACCACCAAAATAAAGCTCTATCTGTCACAAAAAAATTATAAAAATGTCATATGGGTACAGTGTTGCATGACCGCGCAATTGTCATTCAAAGTGCAACAGCGCTGGAAATTGGCCTGGGCAGGAAGGGGGTATAAGTGCCCTGTAGGCTTGTGGATAAAGGCGGGATCCACCCCAGAGTCTGGGTTAGCCTCTCAACAATCGGCTAAGAGCCTGAGTCAGCACATCCCAGCGCTCCAGTGAGCATGGGGGGGGGGGAGCAGACAGTGGAGACTGACAGTCCCACACTCTGCTCAGAGCGGCTGTGAGATCTCAGTGATCAGCGGTCATGTGATCGCTGAGTTCTCACAATTAAAGCTGACGGGGGATCAATCCACCTAGATAAGTATGTGGGGCGGCACAGTGGCTTAGTGGTTAGCACATCTGCCTTGCACTAAATGGGTTATGGGTTCGATTCCCAACGATGGCACCTCCTGCATGGAGTTTGCATGTTCTCCCTGTGCCTGCGTGGGCTTTCTACGGGTGCTCCAGTTTCCTCCCACACTCCAAAGACATGCTGGTAGGTTATTATTATACAGTATTTATAAAGTGCCAATAGTTCGCTCAGCGCTGTACATTACAGAGGGGGACAGAACAATACCAATACAATGCAAAACATGAGGGGATTGAGGGCCCTGCTCCTTGGAGCTTACAATCTAGGAGGGAGGGGATGGTGGCACAGGAGGAGATAGCTGTGGGGGATGGAGTGGTAGGAAGAGTGGAGGAGGTCGGCAAGTTAGCAGGGGGTGGGGTAGGCTTCCCTGAAGAGATGGGTTTTCAGGGTGCGCCTAAAGGAGAGGAGAGTAGGTGATAATCTGATGGGTTGGGGCAGGGAGTTCCAGAGGATGGGTGACACCCTGGAGAAGTCCTGGAGGCGGGCATGGGAGGAGGAGACCAGGGAACTAGAGAGAAGGAGGTCTTGTGAGGAGCGGAGTGTGCGTATTGGGTGGTACTTGGATATTAGGTCAGTGATGTAGTTCAGGGAAGTATGGTAGACGGCTTTGTACGTCAGTGTTAGGATTTTGAATTTGATCCGTTGCGCAATCGGAAGGCAGAGGGGGGTGGCGGAGATGGAGCGGTTGGAAAGGTGAATGAGTCTGGCTGCCATATTCAGGATCGACTGAAGCGGGGATAGCCAGCGGCGAGGCAGGCCAGTGAGGAGGGAGTTGCAGTAGTCCAGTCGTGATATGATGAGGGAGTGGATGAGCTGTTTAGTGGTTTCTGGGGTTAGGAACGTGCGGATTTTGGCGATGTTGCGGAGGTGGAGTCTGCATGAGTTTGTTAAAGATTGGACTTGGGGCTGGAAGGATAGGTTGGAGTCCAGAATGACACCAAGTACTCTGGCTTGCAGGGCGGGTTTGATGGTGGCGTTGTTGGATGTGATGGAGAAGTCAGTGGGGGGTGGTGTGTGGGCTGGGGGGAAGACAAGAAACTCGGTTTTGGAGAGGTTCAGTTTAAGGAAGTGGAGCGACATCCAATCTGATATGTCGCTCAGTAGGTGTGTGATTCGGGCAGAGACTGAGGGGGTGAGGTGGGGGGTTGAGAGATAGATTTGTGTGTTGTCGGCATAGAGGTGGTAGTTGAAGCCGTGAGAGTGTATGAGTTGGCCAAGGGAGGAGGTGTAGAAGAGAAGGGGCCTGAGGACAGAGCCTTGAGGGACCCCAACAGAGAGGGGGAGGTGGTAGCATTATAGGTGACGGTGAAAGAGCGTTGTGACAGGTAGGATGAGAGCCAGGAGAGAGCAGAATCTCTGAGGCCAAGGGAGTGTCGTTTTTTGAGGAGGAGGGGGTGGTCGACTGTGTCGAAGGCCGCAGAGAGGTCGAGGAGTAGGAGCACTGAATAGTGGCCATTAGCTTTGGCGGTTAGAAGGTCGTTGGAGAGTTTGAGTAAGGCGGTTTCGGTGGAGTGTAGGGGACGGAAGCTGGACTGTAGGGGATCGAGGAGGTTGTTGTTGTTGAGGTGAGAGCTTAGGCGGGTGTAGACTAGGCGCTCGAGGAGTTTGGATGTGAATGGGAGCAGGGAGATGGGTCTGAGGTTGTTCGGGTCATTGGGGTCCAGGGAGGGATTTTTAAGTATGGGGGTGATATGTGCATGTTTCAGAGGGGAGGGGAAAGTGCCGGAGTAGAGGGAGAGATTAAAGATGTGGGTGAGGGAGCGTAGGATGGAGGGGGAGGGAGGTTGTAGGAGTTGTGAGGGGATGGGGTCGAGGGGGCAGGTGGTGAGGCGGGCATCAGAGAGGATCTTGGAGACTTCCTCGATGGTAGTAAGGTCAAAGGTTAATTGGATCCTGTCTAAATTGGTCCTAATATGTGTATGTCTTAATATAAGTTGGGGACCTTAGATTGTACACCCCTTGAGGGTTAGGGACTGATGTGATTGTTCAATATATATATTGTTACATAAAGCCTTTGCTCATTTACTTCCTCCCACACAATTACTATAATACATTTAAGTGGAAGTTTCTTTTAGCAGACAGAATCAGTGTCCTTTAAATACTTAAAAGAGGGAGTAGGTGATGACTAATGTAAATTCAGTTGCCTTTTGAACCACATTCTGACGGGAACAGGCTCCCATCAGACACACTTCAAGGCCCAGCTTCAAAAATCGGCCTGCACCAAGATGTTCGTGCTTGGCTTGTCAAAAAGTTAATGCAGCTGCAAGCAGAGACAACCTACTCTAATTACACTGGAGCTCAAATGCGATGATTCAAAGCCAGCTGACCTAGAACATTAATATTAAAGATCTCTCAGCTCATTCTTCGCATTAGAAATCAGCTTTGCGTATGTGTTGTTGATGTCCAGCGTATCTATATAGAGTGGTAATGGAATGCTGTAGCTGCCATGGGAGAAAAAACATTTATCATGTCTTCCCGATACAAAGTATATAAAAGAGTGCCTTGTGCTTCCTCAGAGTAATTACAGCCATTTTTGTTTGCCTAAATGCTTTTAAGACAACCCAGTCTGTTAATACTCTAAAGACCAAAGATATCACATAGACGGTTCAAGAAGAATGCAGAATATACATTCACATGAGACCAGTTTTAACATAACATCACAAAGAAGCTTCATATTCATTGCAACTCAGCCTACCCAAGACACTTCATACTCCACAGAAAATGAGTCCAGTGACATTACTAAAACTTTATATTCATGAGGATGCAGTCTATCCATTTATCAGAGACCAGTGACATCACCGAGACCCTTCATATTCATGAGCACACAGCCTATCCATCACTAGAGACCAGTGACATCACCGACACCCTTCATATTCATGAGCACACAGCCTATCCATTCACTAGAGACCAGTGACATCACCGAGACCCTTTATATTCATAAGAACACAACCTATCCATTTACTAGAGATCAGTGACATCACCGAGACCCTTCATATTCATGAGAACACAGCCTATCCAATCACTAGAGACCAGTGACATCACAGAGACTCTTCATATCTATGAGAACGCAGCCTGTCCATCACTACAGACCAGTGACATCACCGAGACCCTTCATATTCATGAGAACACAGCCTATCCATCACTAGAGACCAGTGACATCACCGAGTCCCTTCATATTCATGAGAACGCAGCCTATCCATTCACTAGAGACCAGTGACATCACCAAGACCCTTCATATTCATGAGAACACAGCCTATCCATTTACTAGAGACCAATGACATCACCGAGACCCTTCATATTCATGAGAATACAGCCTATCCAATCACTAGAGACCAGTGACATCACCGAGACCCTTCATATTCATGAGAATACAGCCTATCCAATCACTAGAGACCAGTGACATCACCGAGACCCTTCATATTCATGAGAATACAGCCTATCCAATCACTAGAGACCAGTGACATCACCGAGACCCTTCATATTCATGAGAATACAGCCTATCCAATCACTAAAGACAAGTGACATCACCGAAACTCTTCACACTCACGAGAATGCAATTATGCATCCTTTCCATTCACTAGAGATGACATTATTAAGTTTCTTTATTTTTATGAACCTATAGCTATGAAATCCATTTTCTTTTTATTTAACTAGTTAAAAAGTCATTTCTACGTCCAGCATTAAATGTTTTAAGAAAACCTGAATATGAAATCCAGCTGCAAGCTTATGAATTTTAGTTAGAAAAAAGGGAGAGAAATCTGTGGGTTCTGTCCAAATTTAGCCAGTTTCAAAATAATGGTTTCTGCCATTTTCAGCGGCGAGCAAGCCATCCAAAAATAGCAATCAAGCATAATGTAGTCAGCACTTCAATGACGGCCAGGAAAATAGATGGGTTCTGAAATTAACAACGTATCCTGGATGTCAAAATATGTCTGAATGAAGCTGACAGGTTTAAGTAGCTACATTCACGGGGAGAGAACGGAAACCGTCCAGTGCTGCCTAATTGACTCAAGCTGCATTTTGTACTTTCTCCTCCAGAATCTTTGTTTCATTAATGTTCTTCTTTGCATGATTTGCCACACTCAGATTTTAATGCAATTTCTATTTAAATTTAAATACTGTCCTGTTTCTCAGTTCCCAAGCTACCTAATTGGGTTCTCTGCCTTCACATGACCTTAAAGTGTTACTAATCCCAGGACCCTGCATTCACTATATCCGCTCTCCCCAGACCCTGCATTCACTATATCCGCTCTCCCCGGACCCCGCATTCACTATATCCGCTCTCCCCAGACCCTGCATTCACTATATCTGCTCTCCCCGGACCCCGCATTCACTATATCCGCTCTCCCCGGACCCCGCATTCACTGTATCCAGTCTCCCGGGACCCCGCATTCACTATATCCGCTCTCCCCGGACCCCGCATTCACTATATCCGCTCTCCCCGGACCCCGCATTCACTATATCCGCTCTCCCCGGACCCCGCATTCACTATATCCACTCTCCCCGGACCCCGCATTCACTATATCCGCTCTCCCCAGACCCTGCATTCACTATATCCACTCTCCCCGGACCCCGCATTCACTATATCCGCTCTCCCCAGACCCTGCATTCACTATATCTGCTCTCCCCGGACCCCGCATTCACTGTATCCAGTCTCCCGGGACCCCGCATTCACTATATCCGCTCTCCCCGGACCCCGCATTCACTATATCCGCTCTCCCCGGACCCTGCATTCACTATATCCGCTCTACCCAGACACCGCATTCACTATATCTGGTCTCCCCGGACCCCGCATTCACTATATCCGGTCTCCCCGGACCCCGCATTCACTATATCCGCTCTCCACAGACCCCGCATTCACTATATCCGCTCTCCCCAGACCCCGCATACACTATATCCGCTCTCCCCGGACCCCGCATTCACTATATCCACTCTCCACAGACCCCGCATTCACTATATCCGCTCTCCCCGGACCCCGCATTCACTATATCCACTCTCCACAGACCCGGAATTCACTATATCCGCTCTCCCCGGACCCTGCATTCACTATATCTGCTCTCCCCGGACCCGGCATTCACTATATCCGCTCTCCCCGGACCCCGTATTCACTATATCCGCTCTCCCCGGACCCCGCATTCACTATATCCCCTCTCCCCGGACCCCATATTCACTATATCTGCTCTACCCGGACCCTGCATTCACTATATCCGCTCCCCCCGGACCCCGCATTCACTATATCCGCTCTCCCCGGACCCCACATTCACTATATCCGCTCTCCCTGGACCCGGCATTCTCTATATCCACTCTCCCCGGACCCCGCATTCACTATATCCGCTCTCCCCGGACTGTGCATTCACTATATCCGCTCTCCCCGGACCCTGCATTCACTATATCCGCTCTCCCCGGACCCGGCATTCACTATATCTGCTCTCCCCGGACCCCGCATTCACTATATCCGCTCTCCCCGGACCCCACATTCACTATATCCACTCTCCCCGGACCCGGCATTCACTATATCCATTCTCCCCGGACCCCGTATTCACTATATCCGCTCTCCCCGGACCCTTCATTCATTATATCCGCTCTCCCCGGACCCCGCATTAACTATATCCGGTCTACCCAGACCCTGCATTCACTATATCTGCTCTCCCTGGACCCTGCATTCACTATATCCGCTCTCCCGGGACCCTGCATTCACTATATCCGCTCCACCCAGACCCTGCATTCACTATATCTGGTCTCCCTAGACCCCGCATTCTCTATATCCGGTCTCCCCGGACCCTGCATTCACTATATCTGCTCTCCCACAATACACAGAACATGGAAATGCAATTATTTTCGTAAATATAAACTGCTAAATACCTTTTCTCAACAGCAGTATATAGCAGTCTTGTGACTTCTATCAGTGTCTGACTGAGCACTGGTTAAAGCTTGTAGGAGTTTTCATTCTCCTCTCACTGCCCTATGAGATTACATAAATTGTTATTCAAAGTATGAGAGCGCTGAAAGCTGAAAATTGGCCTGGGCAGGTAGGGGGTAAAAGTGCCTGATAAGCAAGTGGTTAAACAGTGTAACAGAGGGGGAAAAAAAGCCTAAAAAAAAAGAAAACAAATGCAGCCACCGCATCAAATGACTGGTAAAGGCTGAAATAGATGACATTTTTGGTTTTGGATTTAATACTGCCTTAAATGATACATTTCTCTAGTATACACTGGTGACAATAGTTTATCTTTGTAATCTTTTTTTATTACTTGTTGGCATTGTGTCCATAAGTAATACGTTTCCCGAATAAAGCTTCACGTAAGAAAACGGTTGCCAAAACTTTATTTGGGAATTGGGTCCACTCTAAAATATGAATGGACCAAACTGGAACCATAAACCGCTCACCATGCCTTTTGGCGTTAAAACCGATTCTGTTGCTGATTTCTAAACAACTTATCTGATCCAATCCCGGCTGGCAAGCCCCTTCTAATTAGGTTAACATATTTTGGATAATGGCATTTGCTTACACGTCGAATGCATAAAATATTGCTGGTTGAGCTCCAGTATAAGAGATGGATTTCGGCAATAACCGTAAAAAAATGTATAGATTTTAGCGGCTGTTTAGCATTCGCCCCGTAATACATGGAAATGAATGCGCGGAACAGCATTAAACGTTGGATGAAGTGAAGCTGTTATAATTGGAAATGAAAATTATCTTGAAAGTTGCCATCATCAATGCATCCGAATCGGGAGAACGAGACGATTTTAATATTTTACACTCTGTCGGTGCCCAAAGACTGTTCTTTACATCTTTGCCTATTAAAAGGCCAAGACATTTTTACCAAGTAAACAATATAGAATGGTGCAACTACTGTATAGCTATAGCAACCTGAGGGCTTCAAGGGACCTCGAAGTTTCCATAAAGAGTACCTGGCACTTTCAAGCAAGAAAAAAGAAAGAACAATCAGCGCAAAAACTGCCACCATGCAATTTAGTTAAAGAATTATCCATAAAGTCCAGTAAATAGGGCTGCAAAAAGGTCCATGGGGCACTAGGGCAAGCTTCCTGTAGTAGTAGTAGCAGAACTCTGTATAAAATGAAGAAGAAAAGAAAAGAAGCGCCTCTAAGGGCAGTATAAACAACTTTTAATAAGTATCAAATGTAGAAAAACTCACATTTATTATCCGCTTTCCCTAGACCCCGCATTCACTATATCCAGTCTCCCCGGACCCTGTATTCACTATATCCGCTCTCCCCGGACCCCGCATTCACTATATCCAGTCTCCCCGGACCCTGTATTCAGTATATCTGGTCTCCCCGGACCCCGCATTCACTATATCCGCTCTCCCCGGACCCTGCATTCACTATATCCGCTCTCCCCGGACCCTGCATTCACTATATCCGCTCTCCCCGGACCCCGCATTCACTATATCCAGTCTCCCCGGACCCTGTATTCAGTATATCTGGTCTCCCCGGACCCTGCATTCACTATATCCGCTCTCCCCGGACCCTGCATTCACTATATCTGCTCTCCCCGGTCCCCGCATTCACTATATCCGCTCTCCCCGGACCCCGCATTCACTATAACCGCTCTCCCCGGACCCCGCATTCACTATATCCAGTCTCCCCGGACCCTGTATTCAGTATATCTGGTCTCCCCGAACCCTGCATTCACTATATCCGCTCTCCCCGCACCCCGCATTCACTATATCCAGTCTCCCCGGACCCCGCATTCACTATATCCACTCTCCCCGGACCCCGCATTCACTATATCCGCTCTCCCCAGACCCCGCATTAACTATATCCGCTCTCCCCGGACCCCGCATTCACTATATCCGCTCTCCCCGGACCCCGCATTCACTATATCCACTCTCCCCGGACCCCGCATTCACTATATCCGCTCTCCCCGGACCCCGCATTCACTATATCTGGTCTCCCCGGACACTGCATTCACTATATCCGCTCTCCCCGGACCCCGCATTCACTATATCCACTCTCCCCGGACCCCGCATTCACTATATCCGCTCTCCCCGGACCCCGCATTCACTATATCTGCTCTCCTCGGACCCCGCATTCACTATATCCGCTCTCCCACAGTACACAGAACATGGAAATGCAAATATTTTAGTAAATATAAACTGCTAAATTCCTTCTCATCAGCAGTATATAGCAATATATATATATAGAATGTGAAAGTGTCCAGCACAGAACTGGTTAAAGCTTGTAGGAGTTTTCATTCTCCCCTGATTGTCCTGTGAGGCTGTAGGACCCCTGATCTTCTGTCTGGACAGCGCTGATTGGCCCTATGATGATCACATGCACCCTCTCAAAAAAACCAAAAGAAACCTCTCTAGCAATACACACCAAATTGAGCATATGCAGCTTGCCCCAAAGGCTCTTTTCTGTCAGCAGATTGATTGGGGACTGTGGAAAAAGAGGGGGCGCAGAGAAGACAGGATCAAACAGCCTTTTTACACAATGCGGAGGATTAACCCCTTAGGTTCCACAGTGAGTATAACAAGCATGCTTTACTGCATCTGATTGTACTGTTGTGGGTTTAGTAACACTGTAAAGACACTTGCTATTAGGTGGTAAAGGAAACTCAGCACTATTATTATTATACAGTATTTATAAAGCGCCAATAGTTCGCTCAGCGCTGTACATTACAAAGGGGGACAGAACATGCGACAGAATACCAATACCAATGCAATGCAAAACATGAGGGGATCGAGGGCCCTGCTCTTTGGAGCTTACAATCTAGGAGGGAGGGGATGGTGGCACAGGAGGAGATAGCTGTGGGGGATGGAGTGGTAGGAAGAGTGGAGGAGGTCGGCAAGTTAGCAGGGGGTGGGGTAGGCTTCCCTGAAGAGATGGGTTTTCAGGGTGCGCCTAAAGGAGAGGAGAGTAGGTGATAATCTGATGGGTTTGGGGCAGGGAGTTCCAGAGGATGGGTGACACCCTGGAGAAGTCCTGGAGGCGGGCATGGGAGGAGGAGACCAGGGAACTAGAGAGAAGGAGGTCTTGTGAGGAGCGGAGTGTGCGTGTTGGGCGGTACTTGGATATTAGGTCAGTGATGTAGCACTATTTTGATGTTGTAGAAATTCATATTTAAAATGAATATTTTTTTTTTAAAGAAATACGTATGTACTGATTGTTACATTCTATTCATATTGAACATTTAAATTGAAAGGTTGCAGTATTTATTCTCTTTATGTTGTCGGGTGATATGTAATAGGTTGAAGGGACAGCTCACCATTGCATATATTTGGCTTTCAGATATTTGAGTGTGTGAGTGCACTTGATTTTGGTCGCAGCGCTCTCTCATAGTTATTGTTTATTACTGACTCACATTTTTTATATTTTTGGCACATGTTATAGCAGCGCACGAGTTCACCTAAAACTTTTTTTTTCTCCATGTGAATATTTATGAAGAGCGTGTCCCTTTGACTACAGAAAAGTGTTTGATTGTGTGGATTATGATATTTTATGGAGGCAAATGGGAATACCTAACCACATAACACAGTTAATAAAGAAGCTCCACAAAAATCACGAAGCTGCAGTGAGAACTGAATACGGCAACACGGAATGGTTTTCAATAAATCGTGGTGTCAGGCAGGGATGTATCTTGTCACATGTTCAACCTATACAGTTAGGCTATCTTCAGAAAAGTACATTTGGAAGAAGAGCCTGCTGGTATTAACCGCTTACTGCTACTGGGCGGCACCTGTGCGAAAAATCGAGTATATATACGTGATTTTGCATTTCCAGGTAGGAGGTGCGCACAAGCCGCGCCGCCATTCGTGGCCACGAATGTTAATCAACGGATGGGAGCCAGTAATTACCCGCCGGCGCCCGGTGATGACCGAGCATCTCCGACGGGGGTGAAGATTGATTTGTTTACAAACAATCTTCCTCCCTGTCAGCTCGGGCACACTGCTCAGGATGGCTGTGCACATAAACATTATCCAACCACATTAGCTGCAACCTCAAAGCAGGCTTACAGAAGGAATATATATCATACACTTGGTGCGCGTTTCTTCAAACCAACTGTAAAATAATAATCATACAAACGACTTAAGTGTCTTATTGGTATTAACCACTTCAAGTCCGGAAACTTTGCCCCCCTTCCAGTCCGGACACTTTCACCCCCTTCCAGTCTGGACACTTTCACCCCCTTCCTGTCCGGACACTTTCCCCCCCTTCCAGTCTGGACACTTTCACCCCCTTCCAGTCCGGACACTTTCCCCCCCTTCCAGTCTGGACACTTTCACCCCCTTCCAGTCCGGACACTTTCCCCCCCTTCCAGTCCAGACACTATCACCCCCTTCCAGTCCAGACACTTTCACCCCCTTCCAGTCCGGACACTTTCACTCCCTTCCTGTACGGACACTTTCCCCCCCTTCCAGTCCGGACACTTTCCCCCCCTTCCTGTCCGGACACTTTCACCCCCTTCCTGTCCAGACACTTTCACCCCCTTCCTGTCCAGACACTTTCACCCCCTTCCTGTCCGGACACTTTCCCCCCCTTCCAGTCTGGACACTTTCACCCCCTTCCAGTCCGGACACTTTCCCCCCCTTCCAGTCTGGACACTTTCCCCCCCTTCCAGTCCGGACACTTTCCCCCCCTTCCAGTCCAGACACTATCACCCCCTTCCAGTCCAGACACTTTCACCCCCTTCCAGTCCGGACACTTTCACTCCCTTCCTGTCCGGAAACGTTTCCCCCCTTCCTGTCCAGACACTTCCCCCCCCCCTTCCTGTCCGGACACTTTCACCCCCTTCCAGTCCGGACACTTTCACCCCCTTCATGTCCGGACACTTTCCCCCCCTTCCAGTCCGGACACTTTCACCCCCTTCCAGTCCAGACACTTTCACCCCCTTCCTGTACGGACACTTTCCCCCCCTTCCAGTCCGGACACTTTCCCCCCCTTCCTGTCCGGACACTTTCACCCCCTTCCTGTCCAGACACTTTCCCCCCCTTCCAGTCCGGACACTTTCACCCCCTTCCAGTCCGGACACTTTCACCCCCTTCCAGTCCGGACACTTTCCCCCCCTTCCTGTCCGGACACTTTCACCCCCTTCCTGTCCAGACACTTTCCCCCCCCTTCCTGTCCGGACACTTTCCCCCCCTTCCTGTCCGGACACTTTCACCCCCTTCCAGTCTGGACACTTTCACCCCCTTCCTGTCCGGACACTTTCCCCCCTTCCATTCCGGGCACTTTCACCCCTTCCTGTCCGGACACTTCCCCCCCCCCTTCCTGTCTGGACACTTTCCCCCCCTTCCAGTTCGGTCAATTTCACCCCCTTCCTGTCTGGACACTTTCACCCCCTTCCTGTCCGGACACTTTCCCCCCCCTTCCAGTCCGGACACTTTCCCCCCTTCCAGTTTGGTCAATTTCCCCCCCTTCCAGTCCGGACACTTTCACCCCCTTCCTGTCTGGACACTTTCACCCCCTTCCTGTCCAGGCCAATTTTCAGCTTTCAGCGCTTTCACACTTTGAATGACAATTGCGCGGTCATGCAACACTGCACCCATATGAATTTTTTAGTGTTTTTTTGAGACAGATAAAGCTTTATTTTGGTGGTATTTATTCACCACTGGGATTTTTTTTTTTTTTTTGCTATATAAATGAAAAAGGCCACAAATGTAGAAAAAAAGTGTTTTTCTTATAAAATTTTGCAAATAAATAATAATTTCATCATAAATCTTGGTCAAAATGTATTCAGTTTTCTTTTTATTAAAAAAATAACCCAAATTAGTTTATAACCAAAAATTATAATTTTTTAATTAAAAATTTTACATTTTTATTTTCTTTTTTTATATTATTATTTATGGGTTTTTTTTCATACTGTCACCCTAGCAGTACCATGGTGACACTGTACTACTTGTGGGGGATAATGAAGATTTTTTTTACACTGATTGCTTTTACACCCATAAAGGCTGTAAAAGCAATAATTTCTCCTTCTCTCTGGCTGCATTCTTGCAGCCATTGAGAACTACTGTGTGAGCTGTGATTGGTCACAGCTTGTCACATGGTACAAGGCTGTTGTGAATAGCCCTGTACCACGTGACCTCTGTGATCATTTACAGATTTCACACGTAGTGAGCAATGATGTCAAAAGTGACATCTTGCTTACTACTAATTATGTGATCACTGATTGGCCAATCAGTGATCACATGATCGGGGACCTCACACAGAGGTCCTGTATGACAATCGGTGTTCCACTGTGTCTGGAGGACACAGCGGGCACCGGATTACGGTGCTGCGCGCCCCCAGGGAGCGCGCACAGTCCAAAATGGTGGGCGCCGTTTATGAATGGCAACCCGCCTCTGGAGTGCCACCGTCCGGCCGTTTATTTACAGCAGCCGGATGGCGAGTGGTTAAACAGTCCAGAATTTTGCATTATCATTGAACTCCAAAGACATGCTGGTAGGTTAATTGGCTTCTGTATAAATTGGCCCTAGTACGTGTATGTATGAATGTGAGTTAGGGACCTTAGATTGTACACCCCTTGAGGGTTAGGGACCTTAGATTGTACGCCCCTTGAGGGTTAGGGACCTTAGATTGTACGGCCCATGAGGGTTAGGGACCTTAGATTGTACGCCCCTTGAGGGTTAGGGACCTTAGATTGTACGGCCCATGAGGGTTAGGGACCTTAGATTGTACACCCCTTGAGGGTTAGGGACCTTAGATTGTACACCCCTTGAGGGTTAGGGACCTTAGATTGTACGCCCCTTGAGGGTTAGGGGCCTTAGATTGTACGCCCCTTGAGGGTTAGGGACCTTAGATTATACACCCCTTGAGGGTTAGGGACTGATGTGAATGTACAATATGTATGTAAAGCACTGCGTAAATGGATGGCGCTATATAAGTACCTGAAATAAATAAATAGTGTGATCCAACTAGACATCAATGCTCAGTCCAACACAGATTCCAATGGTGAAAACAAATCTTGAAAGTGTGATTTCTCCTCCAAACAAATAATCAGTCCCTTATCAGAGGTATTGATCTTAGTATCCAGAGATCAATACACTCTTTTGTGCTCTCAATTGGCACTTATCCTATTGCCTCCTCTCTATACTATCACAAATTAAAGAGGGAATCCTTCCAATGGTACATATGTAAAAGTCCCTTCGAGGAGAAGATCAAAGGAACGGATGGTGTTATATCGTAAAAAGCTTTTTCTTTTTTTTAAAAAGACATATACTCACAAAAACACAGCAGTTCAGAGCGCATAGCAATCAGATGCCGAAATCTCGAGTGTCGACGTCTGAGTGACATCACCGGCTAGGCCCCGCCCAACATATTTAGCCACCAATCAGCATCGTCAGGATTATGAAGCATTACTTACAGAAGGATTGCATAATCCAACTACTATAAAAAATGGAGGTGGAGATCCAAGGATGAGTGACACAACTCTTATGTGCAGTCTTTCACACCCTTCCTCTGACAGTCTCATGTTTCAGACACCATGCAAAAGTATGACTTTTGTGGTGTTTGGACAGTACAAAGATATCAGGCGAGAGTCAGGAGGTGGGTTTATGACAGAATATGAAAGAACGGCACATTTTAGAAATGGTGTCACGCTCTTTTAGATGGCCCTGAGAGCCAAAGATAAAACATAGATTCTGCAGGTAAGCAGTTCTCATTATAACTGCTTGAAATGTCTTTCTTTCTTCCTGACTGTAGATTGTCTTTCATTTATAGTGGTTCCATGCTGCTTTCCCCTGTAAGTATGTGATAACAGCTCAGCATGTTTTTAGTCTACCAACCATATTTCCATTCTTTTATATATTCCAGATGGAATTTCATACTGAGTTCCAGCTACACAAATGAAATCTGTAAAGGACAAAACTGTATAATTTGTTGTATTAGTTGTCCCCATTTCACATTTTGAAACAATAAAATCATTTAAGCCAGATTGCTTCTCTAAAAGGATTACACCCTCGAATTCAGTAACTGAATATGTCCAGACTGACCAACGCCTGATCCTTTAAACGATTAAGGAAGGATTTGGGTTTTCAAAACTGTGGTGCCCATATGGGAAAAAGACTTCTAGTGAGTTTCAATTGGGCGGAGGTGTTTTAGAAATGAAGCTTAGTTTAGTATGACAACGTGGATGATCATTTATTAAATTAGAATTTGATGAACTTTTAACCCAACAGCACACAGCCTCTGGAACCCCAAGTTGGATTCTCTTTATGCATTTAGATAATTTGGTAACTTCTCATCAGATTACTGAATTAAAAGGTTTCTCAGTTAAAACTTATTGCTCATCTATTCTAATGCCTATGCCAATGCTAACTGATGCACAAATCACAAACAACCCCACTTTCCTAGTGTTGTACCTTAAAAAGACCCACCCACCCCCGTCCCCACTTTATAAATATGCCATTAATCAATAGTGGAGAAATAAAAAAAAAACAGATTTACCTATATGTATATATGAAAGTGCAGCACTATAAACGCACAATCTTATTAATAAAGGTGAAATAATAAATACAGTATAAATATATAGGTCACCTTGAGTTTTCAAAGATATATACAGAAACGATACTGTAAGCTAAAGTGCCAATCAGTGCAAAAAGTGCAGTATAGTGAATCAAGTAATGTCCGTAATTCAATATAATATTAAATAACAACCAGCGAATATTAACTGACCAATGTCCTTAACCACTTCCAGTCCGGACACATTCCCCCCCTTCCAGTCCAAACACTTTCCCCCCCTTCCAGTCCGGACACTTTCCCCCCCTTCCAGTCCGGACGCTTCCCCCCCTTCCAGTCCAGACACTTTCCCCCCCTTCCAGTCCGGACACTTTCACCCCCTTCCAGTCCGGACACTTTCCCCCCCTTCCAGTCCGGACACTTTCCCCCCCTTCCAGTCCGGACACTTTCCCCCCCTTCCAGTCCGGACACTTTCACCCCCTTCCAGTCCGGACACTTTCACCCCCTTCCAGTCCGGACACTTTCACCCCCTTCCAGTCCGGACACTTTCACCCCTTTCCAGTCTGGACACTTTCACCTCCTTCCAGTCCGGACACTTTCCCCCCCTTCCAGTCCGGACACTTTCCCTCCCTTCCAGTCCGGACACTTTCACCCCTTCCAGTCCGGACACTTTCCCCCCCTTCCAGTCCGGACACTTTCCCCCCCCTTCCAGTCCGGACACTTTCCCCCCCTTCCAGTCTGAACACTTTCCCCCCCTTCCAGTCTGAACACTTTCCCTCCCTTCCAGTCCGGACACTTTCACCCCTTTCCAGTCTGGACACTTTCACCTCCTTCCAGTCCGGACACTTTCCCCCCCTTCCAGTCCGGACACTTTCCCTCCCTTCCAGTCCGGACACTTTCACCCCTTCCAGTCCGGACACTTTCCCCCCCTTCCAGTCCGGACACTTTCCCCCCCCTTCCAGTCCGGACACTTTCCCCCCCTTCCAGTCTGAACACTTTCCCCCCCTTCCAGTCTGAACACTTTCCCCCCCTTCCAGTCTGAACACTTTCCCCCCCTTCCAGTCTGAACACTTTCCCCCCCTTCCAGTCCGAACACTTTCCCCCCCCCTTCCAGTCCGGACATTTTCCCTCCCTTCCAGTCCAGACACTTTCACCCCCCTTCCAGTCCAGGCCAATTTTCAGCTTTCAGCGCTATCACACTTTAAATGACAATTGCGCGGTCATGCAACACTGTACCCATATGAATTTTTTAGCATTTTTTTGAGACGGATAAAGATTTATTTTGGTGGTATTTATTCACCACTGGGATTTTTATTTTTTTTGCTATGTAAATTAAAATGTCCAAAAATTTAGAAAAAAAAGTTTTTCTTATAAAATTTTGCAAATAAATAGTATTTCATCATAAATCTTGGCCAAAATTTATTCCGTTATATTTTTAGTAAAAACAAATAACCCAAATTAGTTTATAACCAAAAATTATAATTTTTAACCTTTTTTTTATATTTATTTTTTACATACCGTCACCCTAGCAGTACAGTACCATGGTGACACTGTACTACTTGTGGGGGGTGATGAAGATTTTTTTTTTTTTTTTTACACTGATTGCTTTTACACCCATAAAGTCTGTAAAAGCAATCAATTCTCCTCTCTAGCTGCATTCTTGCAGCCATTGAGAACTACTGAGTGATCTGTGATTGGTCACAGCTTGTCACATGGTACAAGGCTGTTGTGAATAGCCTTGTACCCTGTGACCGCTGTGATCATTCACAGATTTCACACGTAGTAAGCAATGATGTCACAAGTGACATCTTGCTTGCTACTCTGCATGTGATCACTGATTAGCCAAGGGTGAAAGTGTGACTTTTTCTTGGGTTTAAAAGTTGGTTATTCACTATATGAGTTATATTTAGGTTATAAGTTGCTGAGTGATTTATTTAATCATGTACCTATGCCACCATTTTTAAAAATGTCCATGATACTGCTCATGTGCGCTGGGAGCAAATCACTTGACCGAACCGGAGCACCCTTAGATTAGGTAATTATACACATCTTTCATTTACAGGGTAATCAGTATAGGACTTAGAATGGGGGTGAGAATAGGTTTCAGCTTAATTAAGTTTTGTCAGGACATCTACTTTAAAGCCTAACTCCAGTGAACTGATTGGCCGAGGTGGAGATTGTGATGTCTTTCGTCTACCTCTTTGTTTCATCAAATCATAGGAAGCTTTGTATGGAGCTCCTCTAAGGAGGAGCTGGTCTGCACTCTTGAGGGATCCTGTCCAATCCCCAAGCAGAAGGCTTAGCATGGGGTCAGGACAGCCCTTAAGAGTGATAGAGCCTGTTCAGTAGCAGGAGAGTACGGGTGGAAAATGTGAGAGCAGGAGCTGGAGTGTGGAGCCTGGGAGGGGACCCAGTGGGACAGAGCCTACCTCCAGGAAGGATCTGGACAGGAGGAAAACTGAACCTCACCGGCCCCCTGAATGAGGACCATCTGTAGAGCTAAGGAAGGAGCCAGCCCAGCAGAAGGCCTGGAAGCAGCTACCAAACTGCAGCTTGCAGAAGAGGGACAGTGAGTACTTCTACACCCCCTGGACCGGAGTAGGATGGAGAGCATTTAGGTGGGAAACCTAACTAGCCCCCAGCTGAACTGTGTTTTAAGGCCTCAGATTCTAGATCCCCTTGTCCAGGGATTCCTCCAGACAGCTGGATAGAGGAGAACTATCTGGGGTTTGGGGTGGTACACCAGGAAAGGCTGGAGAGCTCTCCAAGAAGAGAATCCCGTCTATGGACTTGTACATAGTTTCAGGAATTTGCCCTTCGTTTAACAGTTCCTTGGGAATCCCAAACACCCCTTACCCCATCCAAGTTATTAACCCCTTTAAAAAAAAATCACAAAAAGCTCAAGGACTGTTTACTGTCTGATGTGTGCAAGATCTGAAAGAAATTCGTGTTACCTGTCTGTGTAGGAATATAGGGGGACCCAAATATTCAGCGACTCCTAAAGGGTAGTGCTACATTGATAAAGCATTTCTGGGTATAATCTTCAGGGACAGTCGGTTCCTGTTTTGTTATACAACCCTACACAGACCAGCAGGGGCGGACTGACCATTTGGAAACTTGGCATTGTCTGAGGGCCTAGGGTCAGTAGGGGGCCCCATGAGATACCCCTGGTACCTTTTTCATAGGCTTTTTGGGCAAGGACACAGGGGCCCCATGATCCCCTATCGCCCGGGGGCCCCATGAGTTGTCAGTCCGCCCCTGCAGACCAGTATATGCCTCTGGAATGGGTATGTATGCATGCATTAAAAATGGTTCTGTACTGGGTACATATGGTGCTGTTGGAGGCTTATGGTTAAATTAATTCCTTTGTCACCTGTCTCCCATCAACTAATACAAAGGCCAGAAAAAAAATAGTCCATTCATATAGCTTGTTACACACGTGTGTCTAAGTATAAAAACAAAAGTCAATTTCTCAGATGTGCCATATCCCTTTCTTCCTCCTTGGTGTAACTGTGTGAGGTCTGCTGTAAGATTTGGGGATTATAATGGCTCTACTCTTAGCAGATACAGACTTCCTCCCTGATCTTACAATTGCCTTTGTAATTGAATACTCTACATACAATATGCTAATGTTTCTAAAAATTTGGTTTAACTCTTTTATACCGTGAGTTCGGCTGTGCAAGTTGATACAGACATGGTTTACCCCAACGTGAGCTGATTAGGATAGGATTGCTGTAGCTTGCAGTTGATGGTTCATTAGTTTCCCAGCAATGCTTTCCGAGAGGCACTGTGTAATAGGCAGGTCTTGACTTCTAGTACTTACCTAACTTGCTGCCCGTGCTGCCAATCTTCGCTGTTAATAAATCTTTCGCATTTAACAAGTGCTGGATGACTGTTCTCCCTTTGGGCCTCATGGTTCCAACTATTGGCACCAGCATCACTACAAGAACTTGTAATGACGTATGAATCCGACATCCAACGCTCCTGGAAATATAAAGGGCGTCCAAGTCAAACCTGGACTTTTGAGTTTATATAATAAAAGAAAAAATTTCAAGGAGTCAAAACTGCATTTATTTTTCTACATCCTCCCCTGCTACATTAATACACTTATCCCAGCATTTAACTAATGCCTAGAAAGCTCAAGATTTGTCAGTACGCCTGAACCATCCTAGGACAGCCGGCTTCACTTTGTCATCAGTGCTGAAATGCTCACCTCTGAGGGGTCCAAACAGGTGGAAATCGCTTGGAGCAAAGTCTGGGCTGTAAGGGGGATATGGAGATACCTTGCACATGAGTTGCTGTAAGGGGATGTGGCAATACCTCCCTCTGAGGAACTCTTTTAGGGGTCCAAACAAGTGGAAATCACTTGGAGCAAAGTCTGGGCTGTAAGGGGGATATGGAGATACCTTGCACATGAGTTGCTGTAAGGGGATGTGGCAATACCTCCCTCTGAGGAACTCTTTTAGGGGTCCAAACAAGTGGAAATCACTTGGAGCAAAGTCTGGGCTGTAAGGGGGATATGGAGATACCTTGCACATGAGTTGCTGTAACGGGGCTGTGGCAATAACTCCCTCTGAGGAACTCTTTTAGGGGTCCAAACAAGTGGAAATCACTTGAACCAAAGTCTGGGCTGTAAGGGGGATGTGGCAATACGTCCCTCTGAGGAACACTTTTAGGGGTCCAAACAAGTGGAAAACATTTGAAGCAAAGTCTGGGCTGTAAGGGGGATGTGGCAATACCTCCCAGATGAGTTGCTGTAAGGGGGATGTGGCAATACCTCCCTCTGAGGAACTCTTTTAGGGGTCCAAACAAGTGGAAATCACTTGAACCAAAGTCTGGTCTGTAAGGGGGATGTGGCAATACCTCCCACATGAGTTGCTGTAAAGGGGATGTGGCAATACCTCTCACATGAGTTGCTTTAAGAGGGATGTGGCAATACCTCCCTCTGAGGAACTCTTTTAGGGGTCCAAACAAGTGGAAATCACTTGGAGCAAAGTCTGGGCTGTAAGGGGGATGTGGCAATACCTCCCACATGAGTTGCTGTAATATGCACATAGTGCGGTGAGAAGTATGAGCTTGTGCGTTGCACTGGAGAAACAGGGTGCCCTTAGTGTTCAAACCCAGCTGTTTCTTCTGCAGACGTGTATGCACATCACTCAGGACACAACAGTAATATTCACTGTTGAAGCTGTCTTTGTACGCAGCATGTACTAATGTTTCGAAAATGCAAATGTTCTTGAATGGTTGTGTTCACCGTTTCCACAGAAAGATTTGTCTCTTGTGCAATTTCACAACAGGTTATGCATCGATTATCCAGGATTGGGCATTCCACGCGCTGAATGTCCACAGGAATGACTGCTGTGGACTGGGAACCACCACAGCCATGATTGTCACTGACGGACGTACAGCCATCTTTGAAACGTTTACACCATTCAGATATCTTATAACTTACTGCGGCTGAGCAGCTCATCACCGTACTGTGCTTGAAGACTTCTGTAGACTCCGCAGGTTTTATGCCTTCATTCACAAGAAACTTCATCACCACTCACTGTTCCATGAACGAACTAACACTGTTGTCTGCCATCTTGATTAACAGTCTCTGGACTGGTTTGCGACATGTGAGCCACCTATCAGTAGTAGGACACACTTGCCGCTTACTGCAACATGTAGTACCGCCATGCTAGCATCCATTTTTATACCTGTAAGTCCCAGTTTGACTTGAACGCCTTCTTATGTTGGATGATGAAGATTCTTCAGCCACCAGAGCTCTTCAAGAGAGCAAAGATCAGCTTGAGCAACAGGAGAGGTATAAGTATTTAAGCTTTTCATTAGGGGCAGGCCTTATTTCGAACTACATAATCCCTTTACTGGGAAACAATAATGGGTATAGTCAAATTTATTTTATTTTCTCGTTCCAACAATATTTTATTAACCCCCCTGGCGGTATTCCCGAGTGTAGCTCGGGGTAAAGTTTCAGCACCACAAGCGGTAACCCTGAGCTACACTCGGGAATACACTGCAGCGTTGCTCCGGGATCTCTTCTGCACTTACCTTGTCCTGCACTCCCGCGATGTCCCCCCTGCAGTGTCCCCGGCAATGTCCTCCGGCCAATGCCGGCATCCATCTTCCGGTCCCTGCGAGCGTCGGGACGTACGGGGGACGGAACCGGCGGGAAATGTAAAAATTTTAAAAAGTGACATTCACTAAATACACTAAAATCTGATAGTATTCCATTCCTGTATCAAACCATTTCACATACATTTTGTCCTGAGTGCTTTGTCCAGCGCCCTGGCTGCATTTTTACTGTTCTTTCTGCCTGGAAACTGAGAAACGTCCATGGCGTCCAAAAAGCGTCCCTTTAGGTCAAAATAAACCGGCTAGAGAACGGCGATAGTAAATTAGAACCACTTGCAGAATTGAGTGATAATGATTCGTGGGGGAAATTTGTCAAACGATTTTGCGACTTTGCTCAGTGATGTGCGAACTTGGCGCTCTATTTCAATTTCCAGAGTTTTTGGTTTGATTATATTATTGAATTAAATTTATTATTATATTATTATTGTTTATGATTATTTATTATATTATCATTTATTATTTAATTTTTCAAGTTTTATCCTCCCCGGGATGTTTACTAGACTCTTGTTCGGACAGATTTCAGTGAGTTATTCCTAAAAATTACAGGCCTACAATAAAAAAAATGACATATTTCCATGCAAACAAATGTACCGCTTTGAGCACAGAAATACTGACATAATCAGACCGCTAGGGAGGTTAAAGCTGGGCTTCAGTCACAATATAAAACAATAATAACAAAAACTGTAGCTACTAACTTTTAAAAAACAGACACCTGCCTGTCTCACGATCCCGCCATGTCCTCACTACAGCCAGTTTAACCGTCCGTCTTCTCTTCCTGGTTCCGGCATCTTCAGTGTGGGCGTCTGGCTGTGACAGCCAGGTACCCACTGTGCATGCGCGAGTAGTGTTGCACTTTGTGAATGGTCCCGTAGTCTTCTTGAACACGGGACTGGGGGGGGGGGGCAACTTCCGCTTTTGCCTAGGCGATCGCAGTGGAAGTGGGAGTGGGTATCTGTCAAAATCGTGAGCACTCCCCCGCTCCCCAGAATGTACCGGGTGTAGCACAATTTCAGTAATAGGTCCAACCAGGGGCGGACTGACCATTCGAGCACTCGGGCACTGCCCGAGGGCCCAGGGTCAGTAGGGGGCCCCATGAAATGTCCATGGTACCTTTTTATAGGCTTTTTTTGAGTGTGGGCGAGGACATAGGGGCCCCATGATCCCCTATTGCCCGAGGGTCCCATGAGTTGTCAGTCCGCCCCTGGGTCCTACCGTCCAGAAGGAACCAGTAGCAATAATATATAGGGAACAAGCCCAAAGATAACTCAATAAAAAAATAGAAGGCAGGGGGATAACTGGGGACTCATTCCTGAATATGAGGGGGGTGTGGTAGTACTGGTGAAAATGTCCAAGTGGGCAGCGAGTATGATAAAGAGGTACCATTCCCCTAGGAGAAAGATTCCCGAGGGCAAGGTCTATGGCAAACTTAGGGAATGGGAACAGTAGTAAAGGCAAAAAAAAGGCGGGGAGGGGGTTCGAACGAGGTGGTGGGGTAGTTAGGAAGGAAGAGAATGGAGAGAGGGGAAGTCCTCCTCAGCCCCCAACCAGGTCAAAATTTACTTTAATTTTATACATAGACTTTTTATTTTTACTTTATTTGTAGACTTTTTATTCTTACATAACAATGATGCAAAACTCAAAAGGTACCATGGTGCTTATTAGGGAAAATGAAATGGCACAGACAGGGGCGGACTGACAACTCATGGAGCCCCCGGGCAATAGGGGATCATGGGGCCCCTGTGTCCTTGCCCAAACTCAAAAAAGCCTATGAAAAAGGTACCAGGGGCATCTCATGGGGCCCCCAACTGACCCCGGGCCCTCGGGCACTGCCCAAGTTTCCAAATGGTCAGTCAGCCCCTGGGCACAGAGGAACCAAGAGGCGCCTGCTGCTGCATGACACTCACACATTGCAAAGTTAAAACTCGCTTCATGTTTTCTTTGAGAATATGATGTTCTTTTAACAGGATAATGCAAGGAAACACAAACTGAACTATGTAACGCTAATCCAAAAATTCACGGTAATCCCGGAGCGTGTCGCAGGCTACTCCATCTCTCGCAGCGCTCCTTTTTCTGAAATCAGCGCTGAAGTGTTAATGAGGCCTGCAAACCTTCTGTAATGACGGAGTCGGCAATGCCAGTTTGGGTAATAACCCCCTTGGAAACAAACTGCATGACAAATGAAGCGGAGAGCAGGCTCGGCGCCCTTTCAGTTTTTCCAAATTCCAACATGATGTAAATTCTGGGATTTTAGTATTAAGGCGGCTGCAGTGGCCTCTGATTCTCACCTCCCCGGGTTTACGCTGAGTGGGAAGTATTTTGATACTTTGCCATGTGGTAATGGATTAATCTGAGCAGACTGGCATTCCTTTGCACTTACACCAGCCCCGATACTACCCAAGCATAACATCTTGGCAAGAACCTAGTTCCTAATTCATAATGAGCTCTAGTTTCGTGAACTTTTCCCTGTCTCATAAAACACCTGCAGATGGCGAGTAATAAAAAATGATATATATATATGTACACAGAGGCGTCCCTAGGATTGGTGTCACCCGGTGCGGTAACACTTGGTGACACCCCCTCCGACAATTCCCGCAGAATGGATCGGTTCTGCAGATTGAGCATAATGGATCAGATTCCGATCCATTATGCTCCCCAATCCGCAGATCCGATCCATCCTGCGGGGATCGTTGGCTTTCTTTACAACTTACCTTTTTGTGTAGCGGGTCCGGTGTCATCCCGTATAGGTTGCATGCTGACGATCCTCGCAGGATGGTTCAGATCTGGGGATTGAGCATAATGGATCGGAGTCCGATCCATTATGCTCCCCAATCCGCAGATCCGATCATCCCTGCGGGGATTGTTGGCTTGCTTTACAACTTACTTTTTCGTGGAGCGGGTCCGGTGTCATCCCGTGCGATAGGTGTCACCCAGTGCGGCGCGCAACCCCCTGCACCTGCCTCGCCACTGTATATATACATATATATATATATTTTTTTTTTTTTTTTTTTTTTGGTAAAGAAACACACATTATGGTATTTATTATATCGTTTTATATCAAACAAACGCCAAGAAAAAATGAGTGTATGTATCGTCAAAACGTTTCCTATTTTGGATAGTATAGGGGATGGAAACTCCAAAATGTTACAATTGTCACCAGAACAGGAGGTAAGAGGTAAATATGATGACAACTGTCTAAAAGAGAGATTACTTTGCAAGATTTCCTTTCACTTCTTGTTGTGTTTCCAGGGCAGGAATCAAAGGAAAATCGTTCCTACAGGAGCAGCACTTTGTTGCATTTTCCGCTGACCCCATTGCTGCTCAGTAACTGCTGTGAGGTTGTTCCTCCATGAGGAGAGTTCAGTGTTGGGTCTAGTATAGATCTGTGAAGTCACTGCTCATCCAAGTTTTAATAAGTGTTGAGGCCTGATGAAGGGGAAATGTGTTGCCCCTGAAACGCGTTGACATTTTTATATGCAATTAAAATTATTTTGGACTCGTTTATCTGATTTTGGTCTGGCGCGCCTATCTGTATTTTTGTGGTTTAGGTACTGTCAGGTGCCCATTGAGGGAAGCCTTGTTGTGTGGAAGCCACCACTCAGAGTTGTAAAAGTGGAACTAAATCCAACAATGTTTCAAAAAACAGTGAAATTCCTGGCATGTCAGAAAAGCTAACTGACACATTTGCTTGTGCTCTCAACCTGTCAAACCATCAAATAGCTGGTGGCATAAATGATCACATGTGCAGCATCATGGCAGTTACAGATCAAACAGAGGCCAAGATGGCCACTTCCTTGGCTTAAACTTGTTTGAAGTTTCTCCTCATTTGACTACACTTGCAAGTCTAAGAGTTCCCTGAGCCTCTTTGAGTATGCTATTCTGGAGCAAGAACAAGCTTACGTGACTACACTTCAAGTAGAAGCGTAGTCAGAAAACAAGGCAAAAGTCAGTAACAAGTGGTTGCAGGTTGGGATCAAGCAAATGCATAGTCGAGGAACAAGCCAAAGATCACGGCGGCGTGGCCGTGATGACATCAGATACCCAAGGTGCACTGCGACGTGTTTCGGAGCACGCGCGGGCCGGGAGAGGCGGAAGTGCGCTCCTTTATCAAGCAGCTGTGTTCCACCCGGCTCTGAGGGAGGACGTGCACGCCGGCCGGCTCCACAGCTGTTCCCCTCCAACCACCACGCTACTCCAGCGGCACGCTGACTTCTACCCACCTACTGATGGTTACACCATGGTTTTTATGCTTATTTATGTGAGTGTTCCTACATATATACCTGAATAAAGTGATATACTGCACTTAGAGGCACTTCTCTCCTTCTCTCACTTACAGAGTCTGCTACAGTCTATTTGGAAGCCTTGCCCTCAGTGCTACACGGACCCCCCTACCCCACGCTCATCTTCCTTATACAGCCATAACTACCACCAATACCCCATACCAGGATTACCCAGGACTTCTAGCAATGTTTGCGCTGACCACCCCCCCCCCCCCACTCATTTCTTGAGATTAAGTGTAGCACTACCCTCTTAGGAGTCGCTAGAAGATTTGGGTCCCCTATAGTCCTGCACAGCCAGACATCACACATCTTTGCAAAATCTTGTATCCAGAGTCAGAAATTAGGGTTAGGGGTGTACAGGATGCCCAAGGGAACTGATGAACAGAGGACAACTTCTTGGAAATATGCACAAGCCTTCACTGCAACACAGTCTCTGTTGGAGAGTTAGCCAGTGTCTCCTTAATGTATCACCCCAAACCCTAGATGAACTTCTCCAGCAATCTGGAGCTATCCCAGGCCTGTCAGCTGGGCCGTTCCCTTCCAGCCATACAGCTCATTGGGGTCAGTGTTCTCTGAGCTTTCCTCCTTTCCAGCTCCAGGCCTGCAGGTAGGCCTCATCTCATGGGGCCTCCTTGCAGCCTCCTGCCTTTGGCCTCACATCTACCTCACTATCTTCCACCCGAACTCACCTGCAACCAGGGGCGGGCTGACCATTTGGAATCTCGGGCACTCCCCGAGAGCCCGGGGTCAGTAGGGGGCCCCATGAGATGCCCCTGGTACCTTTTTCATAGGCTTTTTTGAGTTTGGGTAAGGACACAGGGGCCCCATGATCCCCTATTGCCCGTGGGCCCCATGAGTTGTCAGTCCGCCCCTGCCTGCAACTGAGCAGGCTCCAACAATCGTAAGGGTGCCCCAGGCGCCTTGCCAAGCCTTCTGTTGGGGAATAACCAAGGTGCCTCAAGAGATCCACCCACTGCCTCTAGAGCCTTCCTCCGAAGCCCTAGATCAGGGGGAAATTCCAGAGGGGCTGGCCTGCAGCGCCTCTCAGCTCCTGAGCAAGATTTGACCTTCTGGCTATTACACCCAGGCTGCTACTCAGCCTTCCTTACTAACAATTAAACACTAGCTCCCCCTAGCTAAACTAAGAGTGTGCTACACAAGTAAAAGTATAGTTGAGGAACAAGCCAAAGGTTGGTAACAAGTGGTAGCAAAGATAAAGACAGCAGCAGGAGTAACAAGAGTGAGATAATGGCTGGACAGAGCACAATAATATGGTAAACAGAAAGTGCAAATGCATGGCTTAAATAGAAAGTTCATGAGAGGAGCAAAGGGATCAAGACACAATGCAAGGTTGTCTAAGCAATCAGGCCAAGAGCTGTCCTCAGATGGCTCAATAGGAGTAGTTACTGCTAGACACAGTAGAGGTCCAGGGTACAGATCCAGGTCCTGACACTAAATTAACCTTTGATGTAAGTCATATACAAGTCTTGTTTTCTCTGAAGCTTCTTTAAAGATTTTCAAATCACTTTCATCCTTTGTCTATTAACTCAGTAAAGAAATGCCCGTAGCGGATAAGGAAGAATGAAAATAGCGCAGGGCATGCATGACTAGGCCCAGAGTGGTGAAGGGGAACGGAAAGAGTTAAAGTTAGCTCCAGGGGGTTGGGAGTTGATTGTGGGATGATCTGGTTGGCAGAGGTGGAGTGTAGGAGGGGTCTGTGGCACCTTAGGGTGGGGGGTTCTGTGGAGGAGGCGTCAGTGGAGCTGGACGAGAGGAAGGACCAGAGCTTCCCTCCCGCCCTCCCTGTTTGGTTGGATATCGGGTCCCTCCCGGGGGAAGGAGAGTAGAAAAAAAAAAAAAAAAGGGGGTGTTATGTTGGTTCGTGGGCGGTTGTTGGTCTTTGGAGGCGGTTCTCATCTTGGAAGGTAAAACAATGGTGTGGGACCCATCGGTGGTATGGGGGCCCGGTGGACATTCCCAGTTAACCAAGGTTTAACTGGAAGGTGGTGGTGCGGACGGTATGGTTGTCTCCGAGCTGGTTGGTTGCGGCTGGAGGCCTAGTGTATAGGGTTGTCCGCAGGTGCATTTTGGATCGTTTTGGGGGTGCCTTCGAAGACCAACAGCAATTCTTTGGCTTCCGTTATAAGGAACGGTTGATGTATTTAAAATGTGAAGTTGTTAATAAAAGGCCATGATGGCCATGTTACTCCAAATGGTGTCATGTTTTTTGTAAAGTTTAGTTGGTTAAGGGGTGGGGAGTGCTATGGATCGGTAATGGTGGAAGTAGGAGTGGACAAGCCTATCTATGGTGCATTAGTCATGTTTTTGCTATTTTTTGGTATCTTTGGGGACAATTTTTAAAATTTGGCAAATTTGCTTCCAGTTGTACAGAACAGGTTTTTAGATTCTTTGTCTGTGACAACTACAGAAACATTTTACATAAAAGTTCTATCCACATTGCTGTCATTTTAGCTGTTTCCATGCAGCATGTGGAAAATGTACCTACAATTTGGTTTGTGACAGAGAACGGTGCCATTTATAGCACAACACCGTAGAAGCATCTTCAGAATGATGCCTTTCCTCCTGACCCCTTAGATACACTGAAATTGGATCAGCTTTGTGTTTAACAAAGAAGATGATCTATCACGTAGAGTGTATCATTCATCTGACAGCCTTAAAATGAGCGACTCCATGATGTGATCGCCATGCTCCCTTCACTAAGTAGGTGCCAACAACTTCGGATTTAAAGCAAGCTACAAAAATCAACAGACCTTTAGCTAAAATCAGGAAACTACAGTATACCCTTTCAACTCAGAAGCCAAAATCTGGTTTATTGATTGTGACAGCAAACACAAAACGGTTAAAAAAAATAAATAAAAGTAAGACAGTCAAACCACGATAAACTTAATTCTTCAAGTATCTCTGAAAGATTAACGGTTCAGAGAAACACTCGGAATATGAGATTGGGCAGGGGGTGAATGTAGATTTGATTTATGGCTAAAGTTTAAAAGCAACCGAAGTAATCCTTTTACTGTGTCATTGAAAACATATTGTTTCTTAGTTTTGTAGATGTATACATACAGTAGGCTACTGTACTGGGTTCCAACTGGTGTGTCAGAGTATAATTGGTCACGGGAAAGCCTCCAAGACATAATTTATGATGGGGAGTCATGCATGGTTCTTAGGTGATGGAAGTAAAGTCCAGCACATGCTGACGAGTACCTATTTCATGCCAATGAACTTCTAAAAAAAAAGTCTTCATTGTACAGACATTTTATCAACTGAGAAAAATGCATACAAAGGTTTTGTAACGATTATCAATTTTTTTCTTCATTCCACAAGATTTTGTAAATATCTAAAATGTATGTAAAGCCAAAACTTTAGGTGTGGATAGGGTAGGGAAGACTTGGAACCCTATTATTAATATTATTATACAGTATTTATAAAGCGCCAATAGTTCACTCAGCGCTGCAACAGAAGAATGAAGAGCGGATATAAACCCTGTAAATAAATGGGAGCACTCTTGCCTCCAAAACCAAAACTAGTAAATACAGTTGTGCTCAAAAGTTTGCATACCCTGGCAGGAATTGTGAAATTTTGGCATTGATATTGAAAATATGACTGATCGTGCCAAAAAAATGCTCTTTTATTGAAGGATGATGATCATATGAAGCCATTTATTATCAAATAGTTGTTTGGCTCCTTTTTAAATCATAATGATAACAGAAATCACCCAAATGGCCATGATCAAAAGTTTACATACTTTTGAAAAGTTTCTTTCTGGCACCTTGAACAAACAGCTCATTTTTGTTCAAGTATCACCATATTGTACTCCTTAAAAACAACCACACCATATTTTTCCAGATCAGCCTGTATTTCTTTTGAGGTTGCCTGTGGGGTTTTTTTTCTTTGAATCCCGGACAATTCTTCTGTCAGTTATAGCTGCAAGCTTTCTTGGTCTACCTGTCCTTGGCTTGGTATCAAGAGATCCCCGAACTTTCCACTTCTTTGTAAGCTCCCAGGATCAGGGCCCTCCTATCCCTCTTGTATTGAACTGTATTGTTGCTGTATTGTCTCCCGTTATTATTAATATTATTATTATTATACAGTATTTATAAAGCGCCAATAGTTCGCTCAGCGCTGTACATTACAAAGGGGGACAGAACATGTGACAGAACAATACCAATACAATGCAAAACATGAGGAGATCGAGGGCACTGCTCTTTCGAGCTTACAATCTAGGAGGGAGGGGATGGTGGCACAGGAGGAGATAGCTGTGGGGGATGGAGTGGTAGGAAGAGTGGAGGAGGTCAGCAAGTTAGCAGGAGGTGGGGTAGGCTTCCCTGAAGAGATGGGTTTTCAGGGTGCGCCTAAAGGAGAGGAGAGTAGGTGATAATCTGATGGGTTGGGGCAGGGAGTTCCAGAGGATGGGTGACACCCTGGAGAAGTCCTGGAGGCGGGCATGGGAGGAGGAGACCAGGGAACTAGAGAGAAGGAGGTCTTGTGAGGAGCGGAGTGTGCGTGCTGGGCGGTACTTGGATATTAGGTCAGTGATGTAGTTCGGGGCAGTATGGTGGACGGCTTTGTACATCAGTGTTAGGATTTTGAATTTGATCTGTTGCGCAATCGGAAGCCAGTGGAGGGATTGGCAGAGGGGGGTGGAGGACACTGAGTGGAGGCCAGTGGAGGGATTGGCAGAGGGGGGTGGCGGAGACGGAGCGGTTGGAAAGGTGAATGAGTCTGGCAGCCGTATTCAGGATGGACTGAAGCGGGGATAGCCAGCGGCGAGGCAGGCCAGTGATGAATTGGATAATTGTAAATAGTAAGCAACTATAATCAGTGGAAGCTGCGTGCTGAAAAGAAGAGGAATAGTTAAAGCAAATAGAGCAAATAGCTCCGTAATTTCAAGTAGAATCACAATATTGGCATTTGAACATCAGTGAGCGTGATATAACAGTTCATAGTTCTTTATGTAACTGTAATGTAAGTCCCAAACTTGTCCAATGATGAGCTCAGGAGTCTGCGTTGGGGCCCTAGACAGTAACAAATTCCTTTTAAAGGTAACAACATAGTAACAGATATGACATACTTGTACATTGAAAGGATTCACAGGTTTTTAGTCCCCTAACCCTAGGTTCACACCTATGTGGCCATGCGGGCCGCATCTTGCTCGGGCACAAGAGCCCATTCATTTGAATGGACTCCCGTGCCGCGGGACACACAGGGAACGAAGTTCCTGCACTACTCTGGAAAACGCAGCCGGCACGGGAATATTGTTTCCCAGCAGGGGTGGACTTACCATATGGAAACTCGGGCACTGACCAAGGGCCTGGGGTCAGTAGGGGGCCCCATGAGTACCTGGTACCTTTTTCATAGGCTTTTTTGAGTTTGGTCAAGGACACAGGGGCCCCATGATCCCCTATTGCCTGTGGGCCCCATGAGTTGTCAGTCCGCCCCTGGTTCCCAGTATGGTTGCATTTCCCAGTGCGGGTGGCGTGCCATTGGAACTAATGGCACCCGCCTGCGAGTCCACAATTCTCTGTGCGGGTGGTGCGGCTGCATGGATTTTCGTGCGGTTCCACCCGCACAGATGTGAACCGAGGGTTAAGATGAATCACCTTGATGATAGATCTTTTCTCAATCAGTTCACTTTATCCAACAGACACCACTGTAAAGCAATTGTCCATATTTAACCTCTGTATGCAGTTCTCCTTCTCTCCTGAACCATGCAATATGGTCCCTCACACTAGCTGCTGATGGGATGAACAGATAGCGGAAGACGTGGTAGCACTGTGGTGCAGCGGAATGATACAATGCCTAAAATCTGATTGACAGTCACTGTAGCACAAGGAGCTTGCTTTTGAAGACCATGTGACACCTACAGTGCAGCAGAACATTCTTCCTTCTGACGTCACATCCTCTAGAGTTGTGGTTCTCAACCTGTGGGTCGCGACCCCTTTGGGGGTCGAACGACCCTTTCACAGGGGTCCCCTAAGACCATCAGAAAACACATATTTCTGATGTGTAAAGAGCAGCTACTGTGTTGAAAGCAGCTACTCTGTTAAAAGCACCTACTGTGTTGAAAGCAGCAATATTGGAGGTAAAAGGACACTCATGAATTATGATTACTGGGTAAATAATTTTACGGTTGGGGGTCACCACAACATGAGGAACTGTATTAAAGGGTCGCGGCATTAGGAAGGTTGAGAACCACTGCTGTAGAGACTGTTACATGTATGTAGGCAGGTGCAGTTTACTTTCTCCACTGCAGGTGGTGCTCATCCATAGCAGCAGTGGAGGTGGAGGAGAAAGTCGAGAGAAACCTCTTTCCTCCATGATCTCCTCAGTCACAGAGAGGCAGCATTTGATTGGATGCTGGCATCCCATGTGACTGGTGGCCATCTTGGGTAAGGTAATAGTTTATTTAGGACCCTGGCTTCCGGGTTTAGCATGCTTTTCGCGTGTGGATAGAGTAGGGACAGGTCATTCATCTGTCAGGGACAGTGCTTAGTGTGACGGGAGTCACTTTGGGTGGGGGGGCCTATGGATTCCAGCTCACTTTGGAGAGGTGGGGAGACCCCTGTCTCAGCTCCCCATATCCCTCTTATGTGTAAGTCACCCTGTGACTGCTAGGGGTACAGGGTGATCTGTCCTAATATTGTGTAGACATGTCTAGGAGATAGGTGGGGTGGGGGGTTGTGGATTGGTTGGTGTTGTGTGGCTGCATCCCATTGTTCTATTGTGTGTCTTGCTTGGGAGCAAACTATTATGGGATGTATGTGTATATGTGTATTAGCTTACTGGGGGGGGGGTGTCTCCAGCAGCCCTCCCTCCTGATGGGACTGTCTGCTGGTGTGAAGTTTGAATACCTGTGTGTCTCTTGTTACTAAATGTAGATTGTCCCGCCCTGTGTCATTATGCAGGGAGGAGGGACTGTCCCCTGACTGTATATATCTTGTATCTGTGTTCAATAAACTAGTCTACTCTGGTTTACTTCAAATCTGGTGTCGTCTCGATCTTGGGGTAGCAATAGCCAGATTTACTGGTCTCTTGTTCCAGAGCCTGAGAAGCAGCTTCTTGATGAAGATACCCAGTCGTGGGTGTCTGGGGTCCATTACATTTAGCATCAGAGAGATGTTCCAGATGAGTAGGGAAACACACCATTCATTCTGTAAGTCTCCCCATTTGGGTACGGACTGGCCAGGCTGCATTCCACCACTCAAGACACCGTCGGCACACATGAGGCCTAGTGCTACTACTCATCATTGTACATCCTGTGAGTGTGCTCTTTCGGGTTGTCCTTCCACCAGGCTTGTCGTGCATTACTGCACTTCAATTTCAGTACAGTTCTGTTTTCCTCAACTGGACTGGACACCACACTGCACCTACCTACATTTTATTTATTTCAGGTACTTATATAGCGCCGTCAATTTACGCAGTGCTTTACATATATATTGTACATTCACATCAGTCCCTAACCCTCAAGGGGTGTACAATCTAAGGTCCCTAACTTACATTCATACATACACATATTAGGGCCAATTTAGACAGGAGCCAATTAACTTACCAGCAGGTCTTTGGAGTGTTGGAGGAAACCGGAGTACCCTGGGGAAACCTACGCAGGCACAGGGAGAACATGTAAACTCCAGGCAGGTGGTACCATGGTTGGGATTTGAGCCAGCGACCCTAGTACTGAGAGGTGGAAGTGCTAACCACTTAGTCACGTGTGTCTCCCTTTGCGGAAGCCTTAGAAGGTAAATTGTGGCAGCCATTTTGGGATAGTCTGAAACCCACTGCTGATATGGAATTAGGAACAGTTGGCCTCTAGTGGCAAAAAAAAACAGTCTGTGCGGAATGATAAACAATTCTCCCACATACCAATTTCATATGTCTACATTGTAAAATTAACAGTTCTTTAGTACATGTACACAATAGTGAACACAAGTGTCTCTGAGGTGGCTGCATATATATTTATGGCTCAGAATTTTTGTTGAAAGTTACAGTTCCACAGAAACAAGAAGGCTCCTGGTTGCCTAGACAAAAGGCTTCTTGATTTTATGCCATTTAATGACTCTGGAATCAATCCAAAGCCCAGACCCAAGGAGAGCAAAGCGCAGCTCAGGGTGCCTGTTAAAGCAGCTTTTAACAGCAAATATGTGTCAAACAAAAAGACTACTGATACTACTAGATTTTTTTTTTTTTTTTCAGATTTTTGATTGAATCTCATTCCCTCTCTATGATGCCATCCAAGCAAAATACATTTAAATCAATACTCTTAACAAAGGAAGCACTTTATGAACAAAGATGCAGATACAAACGTTATGCCAGGGCGATAAAAGAGGCCGTCGTGCACCTAATTTCACCCCCACAGTAAAATATTATCTATTTGTTTAAGTCGGCTATGTGTTATTACAACTAATGTAGTGCTCGGGCACTGAAGGACTTGCTGTCCTCACCATACGTGTTTGCTCTTAGCCCCCGTCTAGACTGAGCAAGCTACTATAACGGCAGCATGGCAAGCTTTCCAGCTCGCTATCCGGTAAATTCAATCGCTGTAGAACATTCCTAAGAACTCTGGTGGTCTGCTCATTTTTTTTTTTCCTTACTTATTTCAGTGGAAGCTATGAGAATCTCAAACATCTATGTTCTTGGAAAAATCAGCACGTCCAACATTAAAATTCTTGTCAAACCAAACTCCTGTTGGGCTCCTTTAGCTAAAAAAGAAGAGTGACGTTTTGCCAACGGTCATGAAAAACAACAATAAAACGAGAGGCTGACATGCAACACTGTATCTAAACTTAAAGCTGTAATATTGTGGAATTTTTTTTGGGAAATAAATAAAAGTGTTAATTTTTTCTTTATTGATAAGGTCCCGCAATATCCCAGCTTGAGCTCAATGATGTCTGAAGTAGACTAGAGCTCACTGGGCTATGCAGTGGTGTATTTAGGTTTTGTGCTGCCCTAGGCAACACAAAAATCATCTGCCCCCATGGACACTGACCAACACCAACCCCCCCTTCCCCCTCCAGCGGAGAGAGCCTGACATTGACCAACAACACCAAAGATACATTATCTCCTGCGCTCAAAGACTCAGATCAAACAGGCATTAGTGACAAGCAGCGTGTTGTGTGTTCATCCGCTGGTGATCAGAGGTTGTGCAGCTCTATCATGAAGCTGGGGAAGCCGTCAAGGTCCTACCTTTTCCCAGAGGTTATGTTACTCCATGTGCTGGCATCCATCTTGGATTTCTGCAGCGCATGGTGGGAATCTTTTATGCCTTCAGGTCTCTGAGGTCCATCCCCCAGAGGGGTGTGGCTGATGACATATAAGCCTGTGGTCCACACATGCCCTTTGCACTTGTGTCTTTGTGTTGCTACAGCTCCGTTCTGACTCTCGTGACTCTCTTGGAATCTGACTCGGCTTGTGACTTGACCATTCTTTGTGTTCTCCTTTGATCTGACCCTCCGTTGCTGAACCCGGCCCGTGACCTGTGATTCTCGTCTGCTGTCCTGTACCGTTTTGTCCCGTTGTTGTCGACCCGGCCTGCCCGACTACTCTATTGTCCTTTCCACCAGCTATACGCCATTGGCGGTAGCCATTACTGCAACTGGGGTGTCTCGGGGGCCGCGACCTGGTTCCGGGCTGCGTCAAGTCCATCGCCACCATCAGGGGCCCTGGTGAAGGGCAGCCTGGGACTTAGACTCCGTACCCTGAGGGACTTCGGTCTGTGGGTGGTGGTTGTTGTCAGCCAGTGTGTTACATTGTTATTAGGCCTGCCTGTTCGTTCCTCAGCTCCTGCCCTGACAGAAGCTTAATAAAACTGTAGAGGAAGATGAAAGAAAGAGCGCACAAACCTTGCGCATTACCTCAATACATAGTGAATAATTTTATTAATAAGGAAATATACTCACAAAGTGATGGTATAACAGGCATAAGTAACCATAATCCAAACAGGGTTACAGGTAAATCGAAAAGGGGGGGGTGAAGGCTAACGTGTTTCGAAGGGTGCTCCCTTCTTCATCAGAGCTGGGTTGAGCAGATAGAGACTTCAGTATGGCAGAGTTCCCATGGCAAGGAGATATTCAGCCACTGAGTGTCAATATTACAGCAGTTCAGCCTGTTATACCATCACTTTGTGAGTATATTTCCTTATTAATAAAATTAGTCACTATTTATTGAGGTAATGCGCAAGGTTTGTGCGCTCTTTCTTTCATATTCTTCTATTGACCAACAACACCCCTGCCTTCCATCTGGGAGAGCCTTCCACTACCCTCCCTTCCCGTTGATAGAGAGAAAGACACCCATCTTCACAGCTCCTGACATCCCGAGAAAGAGAGTCAGGCTCTACATCAGTGGTGTATTTAGGTTTTGTGCTGCCCTAGGCAACACAAAAATCATCGGCCCCCACGGACACCGACCAACACCCCCCCTTCCCCCTCCAGCGGAGAGAGCCTGACATTGACCAACAACACCAAAGATCCATTATCTCCCGCGCTCAAAGACTCAGATCAAACAAGCGTTAGTAACAAGCAGCGTGTTGTGTATTCATCCGCTGGTGATCAGAGGTTGTGCAGCTCTATCATGAAGCTGGGGAAGCTTAATAAAACTGTAGAGGAAGATGAAAGAAAGAGCGCACAAACCTTGCGCATTACCTCAATACATAGTGAATAATTTTATTAATAGGAAATATACTCACAAAGTGATGGTATAAAAGGCATAAGTAACCATAATCCTGCCTCGCCGCTGGCTATCCCCGCTTCAGTCGATCCTGAATACGGCTGCCAGACTCATTCACCTTTCCAACCGCTTCATCTCCGCCACCCCCCTCTGCCAATCCCTCCACTGGCTTCCAATTGCGCAACGGATCAAATTCAAAATCCTAACACTGACGTACAAAGCCGTCCACCATACTGCCCCGAACTACATCACTGACCTAATATCTAAGTACCACCCAACACGCACACTCCGCTCCTCACAAGACCTCCTTCTCTCTAGTTCCCTGGTCTCCTCCTCCCAAGCCCACCTCCAGGACTTCTCCAGGGTGTTACCCATCCTCTGGAACTCCCTGCCCCAACCCATCAGACTATCACCTACTCTCCTCTCCTTTAGGTGCACCCTGAAAACCCATCTCTTCAGGGAAGCCTACCCCACCCCCTGCTAACTTGCCGACCTCCTCCACTCTTCCTACCACTCCATCCCCCACAGCTATCTCCTCCTGTGCCACTATCCCCTCCCTCCTAGATTGTAAGCTCGAAAGAGCAGGGCCCTCCATCCCCTCATGTTTTGCATTGTATTGTTATTGTTCTATAAAAAATTGGGAATATCCTCCTGCGCTTAATATGAATGTGTCCCTATCCTAACAGCTGCTACCACTCTGCCTTAACCAATAGGTAATAGAGTCCCACACACTAAAATAGTGAAGCGCTAAAGTGAAATCCCTATATAAACATAATATACCGTATTAACCAATAAAAATATCTATCTGTGAGATATCTACATAGATAAAGATATCAAACAAACACACCTCATAATAATAAATAAATACGTGAAAAAAATAAATAAATGCCAAAATTCATGTTCCCTTAATTATTCATTGAATAAATCAGTGATAAATCAGTGATGCAAAATCAAAATTCGTGATAATAATCATTAACCATACTAAATTGTGACAAACCCATAAAAATGGGAATTGAAAAAGCTGTGATTCTAAATCAAACAACGTGATTATTACTTAATTGTGACAAACCATACATCAATCAAAAATATACTATATAGATTGTATTAAAAAACTACTATATCATGTGATAAAATATATAAATGAAAATAAAAAATATATATAAAAAATGTGTCAACAAATGAGCAAAAAAGTCCATGCAATAGGTGAAAAAACTCAGTGATCTTCACTTCTAGTGCTCAAAGAAAAGAATCCTCCAATGGCAGCCTGCTAACCTCCCAACCTCGACCCACACAGGGCCACAAGGCTAAAGCTCTCCTCCAGGCAATCTTTTACTCCAGGCAGCTCAGCAAGGGATCTCAGGACTTCCACTCCACCTCCTCTCAAACGTCATATAGGACACAAACAAGACTTCCCATAGTGTAATACCGTTTATTTAAGACACTCAGTATAACATATCGTTTCCACTCACATGTGTTTTCTTATTGAGAAACGCTATCCACCTCATCTCATGGGTGCATTCACATGCAAGGAGGGAAAATGATATGGCCACTGCGTCCGGAAATTCGTCCTCACGCGACCGGAAGTGACGTGTCTTTGAACTGGGAATGGCGTGCCGACGCGTTGCGTCACGTGCGTCGTGACTTCATCAGGGTACCGCCCCCCCCAGTACCATTGTGTGTTTATATAGGGAATGGTTAGATCACCATTCCCAATAGGAGGGCGGGCTCCCGGCGGCCATTTTACCGGAGCCCATAAACCTAACCCCATTCCTGGGAGATATTCCTATCATACCTTCTCTCCTTGTGGCTATATTTAATATCTCTACTTCGGTATATATTTCCTCATAGTTGTATGAAATGCCACACTTACATAAAAAATACATTCAATTGTTTATTTAAATTGCATTAAAAACCCGCATAATAACCCACCTAATTTATTATAAACCCATCTCAATTAATAATATTAAAGGGACAGAGGAAAAAACGGAAACCAGACATACCATTGATGTATATATACACATACAATGATATAATATAGGTAATAAATCCTAAAAAAAGTTATTATATATATGTGTGTACAACCATACACACACATACATAACATACCACTAAAAATTGATGTTTATTAAAAATATACAAAAATATATAAAAAATATAAATAAATAATAAAAAATAGAAAATAAATAAAATATTACATTAAAAACTTATATATTGGAACTGACCATATAAAAAATCAGAAAGAGAGCCCATTATTATTCAAATAACTTATTAATGTGAATCCTATATCAATATAATTACTTTGAAAAAAATATCATATAAAGACATATAAATTATATCGATAACTAGTATTCCCCTATATAATCAACTTGATAGTAATCATGTGAATACACCCATGGTCCGAGTTCACAAAAACGCATCTTCTTACATATACCATATAAGGACCATAAATTAACAAAATTATTCTAAAATTCATATAAAAACAAAATCTTAATCCAAAAAAATCTCTCCATAGCCACTAATTCTTCCTCCTTGGCTATTTAATATAATTAAAATTTATAATTTATTTCCATATATCACAATAATTAAAAGTCACTAATAAAACTTAATTTAAATTTAAATCAAAATCCACATTTAATCCATAAGGTACTTGCGTATGCATAATATAAATCCATCGGGATTCTGCTTGGCTCAAAGATTTAATCTTACTGCCACCCCTCCAGTGTTTTGTGTATTTTTGGATCCCCCAAAATTTTAAGCCTGATGGATCTTTATTATGCTGTTTCAGGAAGTGTTTCGAAACACTGTGTTTCGGGAAACCATTTTTTATATTTTGTACATGTTCCCTGATGAGCTTCCAGAGTGGTCTCTTTGTCCTTCCTATATACTGTAGGCCGCAATCACATTCTACACCATAGACAACACCTTCCGTACGGCATGAAATAAAATCCTTAATTTTAAATTCAGTGTTGTCAAAATTACTTTTAAAAGTTTTCCGTTTAGCGTTTTTCCCTTTCGTTTCCCTACATGCATAGCATTGTTTGCATGGGAAAAAACCAATTTGGTCAAGGAACGTAACTTTCTTATTGGGTGGATCCAACACACTCTTTACCAACTTCGTTCTTAATGTTGGTGCTTTTCTATAGACAAATTTAGGACAGTTACCTAACACTGGATTTAACAAGGGATCCGATTTCAAAATTGGCCAATATTTAATAAATATTCTCTCTATTTTCTTATAATGGACATTAAAATCCAGAACAATGGCCATCTGACTATCAAACTCATCATTCTTCTTTTTATCCATTATCAATGACTCTCTTTCTATTTTTCCGACCTCATTTATACTCTTTTCAAGTGCTCGTTTTGAATATCCTTTATTTAAAAATTTATTTTCCATCATTTCAGCTTGTTTTATATATTCTTCTTGATTCGAACAGTTTCTCTTCAGTCTAACCAATTGACCCTTTGGAATATTGTATAGCCATGGGGGAAAATGGCAGCTATCTATTGGTATAAAACCATTCCTATCTACCTCTTTAAAGTACGTCTTAGTAATAACTTTGCCCCCTTCATTTCTGATGTTCAAATCTAGAAAATTAACTTCATGACTATCATATGTCCAAGAAAAATGTATATTTCTATTGTTAACATTCATTCTATTCAAAAAACCCAATAATGCCTCACTATTACCTTTCCATATGATGATCACGTCATCAATATACCTGGAGTATAGCATAAGTTCCTTAGGGGTCTGTTTATAAATAGCCTCTTCCTCCCAGTGGGCCATATATAAATTGGCCACACTGGGAGCGAATTTAACCCCCATTGTGACTCCTTTCACTTGTTGGAAAAAAGTCTTACCATGCCAAAAGTAGTTATGTTGGAGGCCAAATTCTAAACATTTCAATATATACTTCCTTTGAGGCCACCCAATATTGGTATATTCTCTAAGCTCCCATGTGACTGCCTCCACTGCTCCATCATGATCAATAATTGTGTACAGAGAAGTCACATCAGCACTTGCTAAAATAATCTCTGAATCAAACTCCATTTTGTCTAATAATTGGATTAAATGCTTAGTATCTCGTAAATTAGCTTTAGTCTTCTGAACTGCTGGCAAAACACACACACTCCGCTCCTCACAAGACCTCCTTCTCTCTAGTTCCCTGGTCTCCTCCTCCCATGCCCGCCTCCAGGACTTCTCCAGGGTGTCACCCATCCTCTGGAACTCCCTGCCCTAACCCATCAGACTATCACCTACTCTCCTCTCCTTTAGGCGCACCCTCAAAACCCATCTCTTCAGGGAATCCTACCCCACCCCCTGCTAACTTGCCGCCCTCCTCCACTCTTCCTACCACTCCATCCCCCACAGCTATCTCCTCCTGTGCCACTATCCCCTCCCTCCTAGATTGTAAGCTCCAAGGAGCAGGGTCCTCGATCCCCTCATGTTTTGCATTGTATTGTTATTGTTCTGTCACATGTTCTGTCCCCCTTTGTAATGTACAGCGCTGAGCGAACTATTGGAGCTTTATAAATACTGTATAATAATAATAATAATCCAAATAGGGTTACAGGTAAATCGAAAAGGGGGGGAATGAATGCTAACACGTTTCGAAGGGTGCTCCCTTCTTCATCAGAGCTGGGTTGAGCAGATAGAGACTTCAGTATGGCAGAGTTCCCATGGCAAGGAGATATTCAGCCACTGAGTGTCAGTATTACAGCAGTTCAGCCTGTTATACCATCACTTTGTGAGTATATTTCCTTATTAATAAAATTAGTCACTATTTATTGAGGTAATGCGCAAGGTTTGTGCGCTCTTTCTTTCATATTCCTCTATTGACCAACAACACCCCTGCCTTCCATCTGGGAGAGCCTTCTACTCTGCTCTGCCAGAGGACTCCGCTCCTTCCTCTATAGCTCTCCTCTCCTGAAATACTCTGCGCTGCTGGAGGACTCCGCTCCTTCCTCTATAACTCTCCTCTCCTGAAATACTCTGCTCTGCTGGAGGACTCCGCTCCTTCCTCTATAACTCTCCTCTCCTGAAATACTCTGCGCTGCTGGAGGACTCCGCTCCTTCCTCTATAACTCTCCTGAAATACTCTGCTCTGCTGGAGGACTCCGCTCCTTCCTCTATAACTCCTCTCCTGAAATACTCTGCTGTGCTGGAGGACTCCGCTCCTTCCTCTATAACTCTCCTCTGCTGGAGGACTGCGCTCCTTCCTCTATAACTCTCCTCTGCTGGAGGACTCCGCTCCTTCCTCTATAACTCTCCTCTGCTGGAGGACTCCGCTCCTTCCTCTATAACTCTCCTCTCCTGAAATACTCTGCTCTGCTGGAGGACTCCGCTCCTTCCTCTATAACTCATTTCCTGAAATACTCTGCTCTGCTGGAGGACTCCTCTCCTTCCTCTATAACGCTCCTCTCCTGAAATACTCTGCTCTGCTGGAGGACTCCGCTCCTTCCTCTATAACTCATTTCCTGAAATACTCTGCTCTGCTGGAGGACTCCTCTCCTTCCTCTATAACGCTCCTCTCCTGAAATACTCTGCTCTGCTGGAGGACTCCGCTCCTTCCTCTATAACTCCTTTCCTGAAATATTCTGCACTGCCAGAGGACTCCGCTCCTTCCTCTATAACTCCTCTCCTGAAATACTCTGCTCTGCTGGAGGACTCCACTCCTTCCTCTATAACTCTCCTCTCCTGAAATACTCTGCGCTGCTGGAGGACTCCGCTCCTTCCTCTATAACTCTCCTCTCCTGAAATACTCTGCAATGCTGGAGGACTCCGCTCCTTCCTCTATAACTCTCCTCTCCTGAAATACTCTGCACTGCTGGAGGACTCCGCTCCTTCCTCTAGAACCAGGGGCAGACTGACCATTTGGAAACTGCTCGAGGGCCCGGGGTCAGTAGGGGGCTCCATGAGATGCCCCTGGTACCTTTTTCATAGGCTTTTTTGAGTTTGGGCAAGGACACAGGGGCCCCATGATCCCCTATTGCCCGGGGGCCCCATGAGTTGTCAGTCTGCCCCTGTCTAGAACTCTCCTCTCCTGAAATACTCTGCACTACTGGAGGACTCCGCTCCTTCCTCTATAACTCTCTCCTCCTGAAATACTCTGCGCTGCTGGATTACTTTTCTCAATTCCACAAATACTTTGCCCTGCTTGTCACCTAGTCTATGTCTTCTCTCTTTTTGACACTGGTCCAGTCACATACAGTCCATGGGTGAAAAAGTCACTGCAGCTCCCTCCGCCCAGATCAGCACAACGTCCTGAAATATTCATGTGCAACGTCTAACAAGCATGTTATTTTGCCTCTCAGTCCCAAATTCATATGGAGGACAGTAAAGTAGCCAAAAACCCTAACCCAATACATCAAAAACTTCATCAAGGCAACAAAGACTTATTCTGTCCCATCCCTCCCAGTGCGGAGCACAAAGATCCACTTAACCTCACAGTAACTTCGTTCCCGCAGGCGTAATATTTTTTAACACTTTGGAAAAAGATACACATAGAATAATATTTGGAATACCACTCCAAGGCAGGGAAAAATACAGCTTGGAATGTCACTCCAGGGACCAGCCAATTATCCATACGGAGTAGGGGGGGTCAAAATAGGGAGGAAGAATAGCCAGCTCCATTACTAACGAAAATAGTACAAGGCGGGGGAAAGCGAGAGGGATTCTGCCTTCCAACATTTCTGTTTTTCGTTCTTTTACAGTTTTAGAAACTGCTGACGGTTTTATGAACTGTAAAATCATACATATTGTCAGATTCTAGCTGGACATGAAGGTCTTGCTTTCAATTCTTCTTCAGCACTAATTGAGGGTGCTCTGAAGGCCTTGCAGGCGGCACTGAGTGCTTAAGCAGAGCCCCTGTGTTTTAAAGACCGGCAGGGTTCCCCAGCTTCAAGTTATTAAAGGGTAAGCAAATTCAAACAACTGCTTGGTTTATATAAAGAACTGAAGGTAATTCAGATGCCGTTCGAGGACAGATTTATACTTTCCATTACACAGTTGCCTTTTATGCCATTGCTTGAGGAGCACTTCACCTCTAGGTTGTCCTCAGAACATGAGATTGTCTCATTATTACAGTGTCTTAATTTCAGCCTATATGGTTTTTGAACGGTCCTAATAGTGGACAACAAGGGATCTGGTGAGTGCAAAAATGCTATCTTATTTCTGTTCATCCTTGCTCATGTAGCACAGACCCCAGACTGGGCTGGCTGATTTATTCAAGGTTCCATTCTCTGTGAGGCACATGGCAGCCGGGCGCACAGCAACTCACAGTCACTCAACCCATAAAGCAGGCAGTGCATGTCTTTTTGTAGTTTTTTTGCTGGTATAACTTGAGTAGGGTGTGGGTGAACTTGCGCAGGGGCGGACTGACCATTTGGAAACTCGGGCACTGTCCGAGGGCCCGGGGTAAGTAGGGGGCCCCATGAGATGCCCCTGGTACCTTTTTCATAGGCTTTTTTGAGTTTGGGCAAGGACACAGGGGCCCCATGATCCCCTATTGCCCCGGGGGCCCCATGAGTGGCCTTGGGATACTTCAAACTAGCATATAGATAATAGAGGACACTTCTAACTGTGCTGTATTTTTAGGGTGCAGCCACCCTCTTGTTTTCAGTATCTGGTGAACTACAACTCAGGGGACCCCTTTTGCAAAGGTAAAGCCTGAGTCAGCAAACTGGAGTGAGCTCTCCAAATAGGTAACATGGACAGCATCTGGGATCTCTTAGGCCTGAACCCACTGTGCCTTAGCCACTTCCATGGTTTCTTGCAGCACCAGCCGGTCTCTGTACTGGATGTCTCAGGTCAGACCCTCTGCTGGCCTCCTGCACTGCTCTACAGGAACTTTGAACATGGATACCCTAGCTCTAGCCAAAGCTGGGACCCATATTGCACACCCAGGTGGTCTCTTATAAGCTGCAGCTATCAGCCCTCAGTCTGGGTCCTCTCCCATGGAAGCAAGGACCAGGGGTGGACTGACTATTTGGGCATTTGGGCACTGTCCGAGGGCCCGGGGTAAGAAGGGGGCCCCATGAGATGCCCCTGATAACTTCCATAGGCTTTTTTGGGTGTGGTTTGAGTGTTGGCGAGGACACAGGGGTCCCATGATTTCCTATTGCCTGGGGCCCCATGAGTTGTCAGTCCGCCCCTGGCAAGGACCCTACTGTTCCAGGCCCTAGCCTATTTATACACATCTCAGCTCCCTTCCTGCCAGGAATTGGCTGAGGCTACATGAATATTCAGGGGAGGGTCTGCTTCCTCCACCCACTATATTCTGGAAACTACCAGATTCCAAGGGAAAGCAGCAGAGCCTGCAATCAGTAGAACCCAGAGCAGCCAAAAGCAATTATTAATATTATTATAAAGGATTTATTTAGCGCCAACAGCTTACACAGCACTTTCAAACATAATGGCAGACAGTACAATTACAATACAGAATTCAGAGGGCCCTGCTCATTAAAACTTACAATCTAAGAGGAAAGGTCAAGAAATACATAAGGTCACTGGAGGAATCTGTAGAGAGGAGTAGCAGACACTGAATGGTTGGTAAGGTGGATGAGTCCGGCAGCAGCATTCATGATGGGGGGATAGCCTATGTAAAGGTAGTCCGATGAGGAAGGAGTTGCAGTAGTCAAGGCAAGAGGTGACCAGTGAGTGGGCTAGGAGCTTGGTGGTGTCATTGGTTAGGAAGGGGCATATTTTGAAGATATTGCAGAGGTTTAGGCGGCAGGCTTTGGACATTGATTGGATGTGGGGCCGAAAGGATAGTTCAGAGTCCAGGATTACACCTAGTACTGTGGCACACAGGGACTGGTTGATAGTTGAGCCGTCAATCTTGACAGAGAAGTCAGGGGAATAGACAGGTGGGGGAGGAAATATTATGAGCTCGGTTTTGGGTAGACTGAGTTTGAGGAAGTGATGTGCCATCCAGTCTGATATGAAAACAAAGAAACACAGCACCTCTACGTGTGTACTGTGAAGGTACTGTGATGAAAGAGCGCGCCTGGACTCCACTCGTCCCGCGCATGCTCAGAAACGCATCGCACATTGATGATGTCAAACGCCAGACGTGCTGATCCCGGACATCTTGGAGACTCTGCCAGGCTTCACCATCTGTGCTGCATATGCACAACACCATCTGCTGGCAGACACCTTGGAGATTCCACCAGGCTTACCATCCATGCTGCACATGCACAGCACCATCTGCTGGCGGACCTAATCGATCTCCTCTCTGGATCAGTCACACAACATCTGGCTATAGACATCTCACCCTCTTACCCATGAGCCTATTTTTATATTCTAAGATGTGAGTTACTATTTATCTTTCTATTATTACCTTCACAGTACACACTTAGAGGCGCTGTGTTTCTTTGTTTCCTTTCTGGAGAGTTATGTTTCGCTCCGTCATAGCTTGCCCTTAGTGCCTACTGGACTACACTTGGAACTCATCAATACATACATGGACTGCCACACCATGCACTTGTTATCCATTTTGTATTGACATCCAGTCTGATATGTCTGTTAGTAAATTAGTGATGCGTGAGGAGACTGAGCTTATGAGCTGAGGAATAGAAAGATAGATTTGGGTGTCATTAGCGTAGAAATGGTATTGGAAGCCATGGGAGGCTATTAGCTGACCCAGGGAGTAGGTGTAGATTGAGAATAGTTGATGTCCAAGAACAGATCCTTGGGAGACCCCGAAGGAGAAAGGAAGTGGAGAAGAGAAAGAAGAATTATAAGTGACACTAAAAGTACAGAGGGATAGGTAGGATGGGAACAAACAAAGCCAAAAACTAAATTTGCCTCACTGTTAGTAATAGAGCAGAGAGTAACAATATTTGGCCGCATGTCGTACTGCCTGGGGTTGGGGTTTGAAGAACATTCAGTGAATAGTGGCTAATAATGTTGAATGATAACTATCTTTGATAGAATATGAACAAGCAGTAGAAAAAAAAGTTTGTATAGGTATGGAAAACATTGAGGTTATGAAGAAAACCAAATTACAGTTCTTTTATATTTTAAAAACAATGTTCTAATGTGGCCCGTAGTAGACGAGTAGACCTTCTAGGTCAGCAAGTCTCACCTCCTTTATGTCAATGTTCTAGTTTCATTTATCTTTTTAATTTCTTTTAATGTAAATATGTCTCTTTAAGCTCTGTCTCACCTTCTCCTGTCCGGGAGCTTTTACAGTTTGCCACTAAGGCCACTGATCATTTTTGGTGGCCAATGGGAAGCTGAATGGAATAGAAATAGATGGGGCTGAGTGCGAAAATGCAAGGTCTAGGAGCTATCTGCGCATTAAAGTGCCCTGAGTTTTGGATATCTCAAGGAGCTCTAGTGATGTTCGGATGCCTACAGGAACCTGGATGTGCCTGCACATATATGTAGATAGCTGCTCAAGCAACTCAGAAGGCCTGAAACGTAGAGCATTAATATGCAAATTTTGACTCCAGTGGAAAAAGTTGAGCTCCAACTTATCCACAGCTTACTGGTAGGAAGCAAGGAGGTCCTTTATAATACATAACTAATCTCAGTGTGTACTGGTCTGTTTTTTTATATATATGTCTTTCACCATAATGAAGGATATTCTTTCTGTGGACACCATGGCCATAAGTCTTTAAGCATTGTATGTTTTTGTGAGGGACTTGGTCTGTTGCTTTAGTGATGTCTTTTAACCCTTCATTTGTAAACACTTCATATATTGCTGTTGATGGATACCATTGAAAACAGACTGACATGTCATACTACATGGTCTTGTTGCATACCTTAAATAAAAAATTAAAATAATAATAAATAACTAGCATCAAGACACAGAATTACAGAGATAAAAGAGGAGCTTTTCATCTGAGCTGTACATAGTACATGGAACCATTTACTATCTGCAGATAGTTTTACCTCTGAATATTAGTAATGCTAGGCAGGCAGTGCTGATCTCACTAATATGACTCTACCTAGCTGCCTCTTGTTTGGCAACATTTTGGGCTTAGGAACATTGGCGGTACAGGGAATGGTGGTCAATGGAATAATTGACCAAGGTGTCCAGCAGATGTGACCAGCTACAAAGTGACTGCCAAGTCCTTTTACCCAATATTCTGTTTCTCCTGACCTGCATAATGTTTAAAGGGTTAGTTTACCTTTACCAAAAAAACTGTGTATGGAGGTAAGAGGCACCAGTCAAACAAACAATCAATCTGTGCAGCTTTGACCAAAGTTAAATAATGCCCTTGCTATAGGTGTAGGCCATTTATACACCTCATGAAGCCAGACTGAACAAAGCCCAAAGATGGCATCATCTTGTCCTGCCTTGTTGCTAGGATGTTGCTAAGTTATTTCCAGCGGATTCAAACTCTATTTTCATCTGCTCTCCCTCTCCCCTGTCGCAGAAACTCTGAGCTGAGATGGTGCAATGGAAGAGATAGTGAGCCACACATGTGGGAGTTTACAAACCCTCTCCTGTGATGAGTAATAATGGCTTCTGGAGGTAAGTAAATTGCCCACACCTACAGAAATGGCATTATTTATCTTTGCCCAAAGCTGCACAGTTTGTTTTTGTCTACAAGCACCCCTTACCTGTGTAGCGCCCTTCTAGTTAGCTAGGGGGATCTAGATAGGTATTTTTAGATAAGGGCTAAATAGCAGCCTGGGAGGAGTCAGCCTGGGTATGAGTAAGGTAGGTTATTTGGGGTCAGGGCTGAGGGCTCTGTGGGTCAGTTTCCTGATACTTCCCCCCTGCTCTAGAAGCTTGAGTAGTTTCTAGAAGCCAGTGGGTGGGGGTGAGGAGGTGCTGATCTGTATAGTTAAGGGATCTTGGCCAATCTCCAAGCAGGAGGCTTGGCATGGGGTCAGGGCAGCCTTTAAATATGCCTGAGCCTGCTCAGCATGAGGAGTAGTGTCAGGTGGAAGATGGAGTGAAGACTGGAGTGTGGAGCCTGGCAGGGGGCCCAGGAGAGGATCTCTAAGCCTCAACATCACCTGAGAGAGGACAGCCTTGGAATCAGGGAAGGAGCCAGACCAGCATAAGGCCTGAAGGCAGCCACCAACCCACAAGATTGCAGGAGAGTGGGCAATCCCACACACCCTGGGCCAGACAAGGGGAGAGGGCATTCTGGTGTGAAACCTGACTAGCCCCTATCTGGGACTGTTGATTTAAAGTGACAGATTCTGGGTCCCCTTGCTCAGGGATTCCCTTAGGCAGCCAAGTGAAGAGGAGGATTCATCTGGGGTCTGAGGTGGTACAACAGGAGGGCTGGAGAGCTCTCAAAGAAAAGAATCTTTGTCTGTGGACCAGGGGCGGACTGACCATTTGGAAACTCGGGCACTGCCCGAGGGCCCGGGATCAGTAGGGGGCCCCATGAGATACCCCTGGTACCTTTTTCATAGGCTTTTTTGTGTTTGGGCAAGGACACAGGGGCCCCATGATCCCCTATTGCCCGGGGGCCCTATGAGTTGTCAGTCCGCCCCTGCTGTGGACTTGTACATAGCTGCCAAGGAGTTGTCCTAATGTTGCAGTCTACCTGGGCATCCCATACACCCCTCAACCCCATCCAAGTTCAATACTCTTAATAAAACTAAAAAAACAAGCTCATGGAGTTTGCTGACTCCAGTGTGCAAAGGCCTGAAGAAAATGCGTGTTGCCTAGCTGTGCAAGACTATAGGGGGACCCAAAACTCAGTGATTCCTCAGGGGGTACTGCTACACATGCATAGGCAGATTTTTCGTAAAGGTGAACTAACCCTTTAAGTGTTGATTGGCCTACAGAAAGCAAAATAAATGACATTTCAGTAATGACCGTGTCGCCTATATTGCTTAAACATGATGCAAAATGTATTACTGTACTATGATAGAACCATTGAAATACACTCTTGTCTGCTTTTTTTATTGTCCTGTGATAAACAAATAATTCCATCTATCACTTTCCTCACTTGAGGTGTGCTGCTATTATTACTGCAGCCATCTGTCTTGAATTATTGGTCGGTAATGGTGTTTCAGATGGCCTGGCCTCCAGCCCCGGTTCCATAAAATGACCCGTCCCTGTCAAACATAATTACTAATTATAAACATCATTTCCATTAGGCCCGGTGTGCTGTTTATGTTGCACTGATGTTAATCCGCAATGAGTCACAGGATGCAGCAATCAGCTCTCTATTTAATCACAACGGCGTGTTATTTTAATGCGTTCTAGCACACAAAACAAAATGTGCGATAATCTTTCTGCTCTGTTCTATTATGGTGTTAATTACTGCCTCTAAATAGATGCTAAAGTTTTCCACCTTAAGAAATTTCTTTCCATAATTCCACTGAAAGTTTTCGGCAATAATAACAGTGTGCTGAAAACAATATTTTTGCCAGTTCTATTTATTATTTATTTCAGGTACTTATATAACGCCGTCAATTTACGCAGCACTTTACATATATATTGTACATTCACATCAGTCCCTAACCCTCAAGGGGGGTACAATCTAAGGTCCCTAACCCTCAAGGGGTGTACAATCTAAGGTCCCTAACCCTCAAGGGGCGTACAATCTAAGGTCCCTGACCCTCAAGGGGGGTACAATCTAAGGTCCCTAACCCTCAAGGGGTGTACAATCTAAGGTCCCTGACCCTCAAGGGGCGTACAATCTAAGGTCCCTGACCCTCAAGGGGCGTACAATCTAAGGTCCCTGACCCTCAAGGGGCGTACAATCTAAGGTCCCTGACCCTCAAGGGGCGTACAATCTAAGGTCCCTGACCCTCAAGGGGCGTACAATCTAAGGTCCCTGACCCTCAAGGGGCGTACAATCTAAGGTCCCTGACCCTCAAGGGGCGTACAATCTAAGGTCCCTGACCCTCAAGGGGCGTACAATCTAAGGTCCCTGACCCTCAAGGGGCGTACAATCTAAGGTCCCTATCCCTCAAGGGGCGTACAATCTAAGGTCCTTAACCCTCAAGGGGTGTACAATCTAAAGCAGGCCATAGACAGGTCAAAAATCGGCCGATTTTCACACCGTTAGTGGGTTAATTGGTCGGCCGTTTTAAGGGATTTTGGCACATTTTGTTATCGGTAAAGTTGGAAAAAATCGTCCGATTTTCATGGCAATGATGGGCAAATCGGCCGATCTTTTTACCAATAAAAAATCTGCGCATGAGCCGTGACCTGCAAGAAGAAGAAAAAGAAGAAGAAGAAAAAGAAGAAGAATTCCAGTCTGCTATTATATTTTATATGAAAAGTCTTGCGGTTGCAACAATGTATCCATTTGTATCCTAATAAAAACCCTGTATCCGAAATGGATACAAAGGTCCCTATCCCTCAAGGGGCGTACAATCTAAGGTCCTTAACCCTCAAGGGGTGTACAATCTAAAGCAGGCCATAGACAGGTCAAAAATCGGCCGATTTTCACACCGTTAGTGGGTTAATTGGTCGGCCGTTTTAAGGGATTTTGGCACATTTTGTTATCGGTAAAGTTGGAAAAAATCGTCCGATTTTCATGGCAATGATGGGCAAATCGGCCGATCTTTTTACCAATAAAAAATCTGCGCATGAGCCGTGACCTGCAAGAAGAAGAAAAAGAAGAAGAAGAAAAAGAAGAAGAATTCCAGTCTGCTATTATATTTTATATGAAAAGTCTTGCGGTTGCAACAATGTATCCATTTGTATCCTAATAAAAACCCTGTATCCGAAATGGATACAAATGGATACATTGTTGCAACCGCTATACTTTTTCATGTCAAATATAATAGCGGAGATCTCTGCAGGGACACAAGTAATTAAATGCCAGCTGTAGACGGGACGAATATCTGCCTATTTTTTTACCGTTGGTGGTAACGTCAGCCGATTGAACGACCGATTTTTCTTTTCTTTTTTTTTTTTAAACGGCCAGTTTTCACCATGTCTATGGCCTGCATAAGGGCCCTAACTCACATTCATACATACACATACTAGGGACAATTTAGACAGGAGACAATTCACCTACCAGCATGTCTTTGGAGTGTGGGAGGAAGCTGGAGTACCTGGAGTAAGCCCACACAGGCACAAGGAGAACATGTAAACTCCAGGCAGGTGGTGCCATGGTTGGGATATGAACCAATGACCCGAGTACTGCCAGGCGGAAATGCTAACCATTTAGCCACTGTGCTACCCCCATTACCCAAGTACCTAATACTGATTCCTCAACTACTACCGATTTGCTCGATACAATTTGAGTTTTCGAACATAAAGTCTCACCTCATATACTAGCATTGAATATAGTAGGCATTGTTGGCTGAATTCATTTTTCCCCAGTAAGGTTCCATGTACACTGCAGCTGATAAACTCACGTTTAGGAGCTTTTCTGCGTTTTTTCTCAGCAGCCCCTGAACTCTCCCTAATGTTTTCCTAGGTGTCCGTGTACACCTCGTTGTTTACAGGCAGTTGAGTTTACAGTAATTTTTTTGAATGTGTTCAGGAGTAGATTTTATCAACTTTGCATGGAAATTTCCCCCACGAATCATTATCACTCAATTCTGCAAGTGGTTCTGATTTACTATCGCTGTTCTCTAGCCGGTCTAAAACCGCTTTTGACCTAAAGGGACGCTTTTTGGACGCCATGGACGTTTCTCAGTTTCCAGGCAGAAAGAACAGTAAAAATGCAGGCAGGGCGCCGGACAAAGCACTCGGGACACAATGTATGTGAAATGGTTTGATACAAGAATGTTATACGATGTGATTTTAGTGTATTTAGTGAATGTCACTTTTTCACATTTTTAAATTTCCCGCCAGTTCCGTCCCCCGTACGTCCCAACGTCGCAGGGAACGGAACCCGGAAGACAGATGCCGGCATCGGCCGGAGGACATGGCCGGGGACACTGCAGGGGGGACATCGCGGGAGCGCAGGACAAGGTAAGTGCAGAACAGATCCCGGAGCAACGCTGCAGTGTATTCCCGAGTGTATCTCGGGGGGGGGGGGGTTACCGCTTGTGGTGCTGAAACTTTACCCCGAGCTACACTCGGGAATACCTCCAGGGGGGTTAAAGACAAAGAGTTAGGCTAGGTTCACATCTGTGCGGGTCCACACGTAAATCCGTGCAGCCGCACCACCCACACAGAGAAATGCGGACCCGTGGGTGGGTGCCATTAATTCTAATGGCACGCCGCCCGCACTGGAAAATGCAACCGTACTGGGAACCTCGGCTGCGTTTTCAGAAGAAGTGCAGGGACTTCTTTCCCTGCGTGTCCCGGGGCACGGAAGACAATTCAAATGAATGGGCTCTCATGCCTGCGCAAAACGCAGCCCGCACGGCCGCATAGATGTGAACTGGGGCTTATTTAGCGGTGATGTGTCACTTGCTTAAAAATGTTGAAGCCTATTAAGGACTATTTTCCCGAACTTAGAAATATGAGAGGCATGCAAATAAAAAAAAGTTGTTCTTTAAAACCTACACAAAGCACAAGTTGAATGCTTTCTATGAATACATAACCCGAGTCTTCTCTGGACAAGAAGGGAACATTGTCTAGATATCTCCTGCGCAGACATGACCTCACAACTGTCTTATCAAGAGCAAAGCAGCACATTCCGGCAGGTCTTGGGGGAACCAGGCTTGCTGCTGACATCTGACACGCATTTCATGCACATTCAAAGGATGACCTTGACCTAGAGGTGGATGAGTTTGACCTCACACGTGATGACCTCATTCTCTGCCTTTTCTATGGTGAAAAGGTCAAAAGAAACCAAAAAGCCATCATCTAAAAAAAGTTTGAGCTGCAGCATAGCTCAACGAATCAGGGGCCAGTAACACATGGTTACTGAACAAAGGGGTTGTAAGGCATTCAGTCAATTGTAAGGAAAGACGAACACTAAATTGTTCTTAAGGTTGACTTGAAGGCAGATAGAAAAGACACAAATTACTGCAGCTCTGCCATCATTAAAGTGTTCCTAAACCCACAACAGTACAATCAGTCTGTAGATGCAGTAAAGCATGCTGGTTATACTCACTGTGGAACCTAAGGGGTTAATCCTCCACATTTTGGAACAAGGCTGTTTGATCCTGTCTTCTCTGATCCTCCCCTTCTACTGTCCCCAATTCATCTGCTGATAGAACAGAGCCTTGGGAGCAATCAGTCTGTATATGTAGTAAAGCATGCTTGTTATACTCACTGTGGAACCTAAGGGGTTAATCTTCCGCATTTTGGAACAAGGCTGTTTGATCTTGTCTTCTCTGATCCTCCCCTTCTTCTTCTGTCCCCAATTCATCTGCTGATAGAATAGAGCCTTGGGAGCAATCAGTCTGTATATGCAGTAAAGCATGCTTGCTCTACTCACTGTGAGACCTAAGGGGTTAATCCTCTGCATTGTGTAACAAGGCTGTTTGATCCTGTCTTCTCTGATCCACCCCTTCTTCTACTGTCCCCAATTCATCTGCTGATAGAACAGAGCCTTGGGAGCAATCAGTCTGTATATGCAGTAAAGCATGCTTGTTACACTCTGTCAGGAATGGACTTGCCAATAACGGTGGGACTCACCTGCCTTGTGGGCTGCAGTACCAGGGCTGGCAAGCGGGTGCTCTCAGCAATCAGAGACTCACCCCTGCAGTCAGCCAAAACACCTGAAGCTGATTGCAGGGGTTGTATTTAGGAATGGCCAGACTCACAGTCAGGGCCTTGGTGTGTGTTTTTCCATGGGCCCCTGTATCTTGTAACCTGCATTCCTGTTCCTGTTTCTGCCTGACTTGTTGCCGACCCTGCCTGATCCTGACCTCTGCTGACTTCTCCTGTTTGATCCCTGGCTTGTGACCCTGACCATTCTCTCCGCCTGCTCCTCCTGTACCTACCTGCCTGATAGTTATCGACCCGGCCTGCCTGACTACGTTGTGCTCTATATGTGTATGTACCTGTGTATCTATATCAGTTTAGGTTTGGGTTTGTTTCACCTTGTTGTATGTATTTGTGTTAGCTTGGGGTTCGGTGCACTGCGTTTATGTTTGTATTGTTAGTCTCAATAAATTATATTTACTATATCTGAAGCCTACGTTTCCCTGTGTCAGTCCACACACTTCTGGTCACACCCGCATCCCTGACACACTCACTGAGGAACCTAAGAGGTTATTCCTCCTCATTGTGTAAAAAGGCTGTTTGATCCTGTCTTCTCTGATCCTCCCCTTCTACTGTCCCCAGTTCATCTGCTGATAGAACAGAGCCTTGGGGGCAAGCTGCACATGTTCAACTTGGTGTGTATTGCTAGAGAGGTTTTTTCTTTTCTTGGGAGAATGCATGTGATCAGAACAGGGTCTCTTTGTGCTGTCCAGGCAGAGGGTCAGGGGTTATGCAGCCTCATAGGGAAGCCAAAGGAGAATGAAAACTCCTCCTACAAACTTTAACCAGTGCTCTGCTGGACACTGATAGAAGTCACAAGACTGCTATACTGTATACTACTGATGAGAAAAGTTATTTAGCAGTTTATGTTTCTCCTAGATTGTAAGCTCCCAGGAGCCGGGCCCTCTGTTTCCTCGTGTACCAAATTGTATTGCAACTGTAATGTCTCCCAAACTGTTGGCGCTATATAAATCCTGTATAATAATAATAATATTTACTAAAATAGTTGCATTTCCATGTTGTGTGTACTGTGGGAGACCAGATATAATGAGTTTCAATGGACACGCGGCAAAAATGCACGTAGTACACTTTTAATGTGTTTCGCGTTTTTAACCTGTATAACAAGAAAATAAAAAAAAGAAAAGCGTAAAAAGCAAAACACATAAAAAAATGTGTGATAAAAAAATCAAAATCAAACTGCATAGGTGTGAACCAGGCCTTAGTGCCTGAATTTGTCAATCAGTGCCTAATCAGCCAATCACATGGCAGCAACTCAAAGCATTTAGGCATCTGGACATGGCGAAGATGACTGGCTGAAGTTCAAACCGAGCATCAGAAAGGGGAAGAAAGGGGATTTAGGTGACTTTGAACGTGGCATGGTTGTTGGTGCCAGACGGGCTGGTCTGAGTATTTCCAAAACTGCTGATCTACTGGGATTTTCACACACAACCATCTCTAGGGTTTACAGAGAATGGTCCAAAAAGGAGGAAATATCCAGTGAGCTGCAGTTGTGTGGAGGAAAATGCTTTGTTGATGTCAGAGAAGAATGGGCAGACTGGTTGCTGCAACATTCAGATGGTAGGGACAGAATTTGGCCTAAACAACATGAAAGCATGGATCCATCCTGCCTTGTATCCACGGTTCAGGCTGGTGGTGGTCTCATGGTGTGGTGTCAAGGAACCTTGGGACCATTCAGTGGGCCTTTTAGGGGCTGAGCGCTACCAAATAGTGATTCTTTTCTTATAAATCGGAGCTGACACTGATATTACACGGAATATACAATATATTGCTGAAAGTATTGGGCCAGCCCTCCAAATCATTGAATTCAGGTGTTCCAATCCCCTCCATGGACACAGGTGTATACAATCAAGCCCCTAGGCATGCAGACTGCTTCTACAAACATTGGTGAAAGAATGGGTCGCTCTCAGGAGCTCAGTGACTCCAAGCGTGGTCCCGTGATAGGTGGCCACCTGTGCAATAAGTCCATCCGTAACATTTCCTGGTTACTAAATATTCCACGCTCAACTGTTAGTGGGATTATAACAAAGTGGAAGCAACTGGGAACAACAGCCACTCAGCCACCAAGTGGTAGGCCACGTCACATGACAGGGCGGGGTCAGCGCATGCTGAAGCGCACAGTGCACAGAAGTCGCCAACTGTCTGCAGAGTCAATAGCTAAAGACCTCCAAACTTGGTGTGGCCTTCAGATGAGCCCAACAACAGTGTGTAGAGAGCTTCATGGAATGGGTTTCCATGGCCGGGCAGCTGCATCCAAGTCTTACATCACCAAGTGCAATGCAAAGCGTCAGATGCTGTGGTGTAAAGCACGCCGCCACTGGACTCTAGAGTTTGGTGGAGGGGCCTTTTTTGTTGTGGGGTTGGTTTTCCGGGGTTGGGCTTGGCCCCCTAGTTCCAGTGAAGAGAACTCTTAAGGGGTCAGCATACCAAGACATTTTGGACAATTTAATGCCTCCAACTTTGTGGGAGGAGTTTGGGGATGGCCCCTTCCTGTTCCAACATGACTGCGCACCAGTGCACAAAGCAAAGTCCATAAAGACATGGAGGAGCCAGTTTGGGGTGGAGGAACTTGACTGTCCTGCACAGAGTCCTGACCTCAACCCCATAGAACACCTTTGGGATGAATTAGAGCGGAGACTGTGAGCCAGGCCTCCTCCCCCGACATCAGTGCCTGACCTGACAAATGTGCTTCTGGAAGAATGGTCCAACCTTCCCATAGACACCCTCCTAAACCTTGTGGACGGCCTTCCCAGAAGAGTTGAAGCTGTTATAGCTGCAAAGGGCAGGGCCAACTCCATATTGAACCCTACGGACTAAGACTGGGGGGCCATTAAAGGTCATGTGCGTGTACAGGCAGGGGGCCCAATACTTTTGGCAATATAGTGTATGTGCCATTGTTGAAGGGGTTTTTTTTCTCTACCAAAGGATAAACTTGAGTGTTCAACGAATAATTCTGGTTCACCTATAAATCAAATTTAATTTCAGAAAACTAGAAGCCACATTCCCATGTGGATTTGCATCATGGTGCCCTTAAGGCTATTTTGTGAGCTCGTCTTAATGCGATCGGAGGCCAGATTCGGTATTCTGGAGACTGAGTGGCTACACACACAATCTTGAACTCTGCAAGGTGTTGACTGAAAGTAAGAAAGCTCTAACAGTAGCGATTAATCCCCCAAGTCTTAAAACACGGCTGCACGATCGATCATGTGTGACAGGCAAGATTCACCTGTGTTAGTGTTTCCTATGGTGGGTCAACTGGGGTCATCGTCATCAAATGGAAATTTCCTAAACAATCATGTACAATGAATCTGAACAAAAGATCACAGGGGGCTGTATTCATAAAAGTGGTTTTAGGGGAAAAAAAGTTACTCAGTTCACATTGCTGAAAATCAGTTGCTTTCTTTTCGGCTTGGGAAAGGGGTCATTTGATCAGCAGTCATAGGACAATACAGGCTGCCAAACATAGTACTGAACTCATTTTACACCAGTGCCAGGACAAGGTGCTCTGGTACTCAGGGTGTTGGGTAGGTGCAGTCAGGGGCGGAATAACAACTCATGGTGCCCCCGGGCAATAGGGGATCATGGGGCCCTTGTGTCCTTGCCCAAACTCAAAAAAGCCTATTAAAAAGGTAACAGGGGCATCTCATGGGGCCCCCTACTGACCCCGGGCCCTGGGGCAGTGCCTGAGTTTGCAAATAGTCAGTCCGCCCCTGGGCACAGCGTGGTGTGGTGGGCAGTAAGCACACAGAATTCCCAATTTGCAAAGAAACATGTATTGTAAAAGTAGTTCAGCAGCACAAACAGGTCCAGGGAGGCCCACCCATCCGGTGCCACTTACAACTGTGCAGCGGAGAGACAGCGGTCTGAAGTCTCAGGGATGCCGACAGCATCTCCCACGAGGAGCAGACTATGGCCTGTACAACAGTACAACCCAAAGGGGAAGATTCCTGAGAAAGTAGGCGTGGTCACGGCCCTCTACCTAATCCACCAGAACCTTTCCCTCTAGCTAGAACTGTCCCTGACAGATGAGGAACCTCTCCCTGCAAAATCCACTCACATAAAACACACCAAATCCAGGGATTAGAGTCTTAATTAGACTCTGCCTGACCCAAAATGGCCACCATAGTCACTGTCCCATGTGACCAAGGACGTCATGGAGGAAACCCAGTTTTCTTCAATTTCCTCTCCCATCTGCATTGCCGTTACAGCCGAACACCACCTGCAGTGGAGAATACAGCCTGCACCTTCCTACAATAGCAAAGATTGCAAAGTGCTACTCCAATAAATTGAGTCACTGCTTCCACTACAGCAGTGTTTCTCAACTCCAGTCCTCATGGACCCCCAACAGGTCATGTTTTCAGGATTTCCCTCAGATAAAACAGCTGTGGTAATTACTAAGGCAGTGAAACTGATCAAATCACCTGTGCAAAATAATGGAAATCCTGAAAACATGACCTGTTGGGGGTCCATGAGGACTGGAGTTGAGAAACACTGCACTACAGTGATTGGGTGGGGGTAGGGAGCCGAAAAGAACATTTGTTTCCTTCTCCATATAAGACTAAATGGTGTTGGAGGATGGTGGGTATTTGCAAAATGATCAAAGCAGTTCTATTGCTGTATCACAAAGCAGAGATTTTATACCCACCAGTCCCCAAGCATTCCTTTAATCTTTGCTCTGATCCCCCATTGTGCACTGCGGTTCCTCCCACTGACCTCTACATCATGGCTAGAACCTCTAGCAAAGTAGGGGTTGGCAGGAATGTGACGGGAGTCACTTTTGGTGGGTGGACCATGGCACAAAGCTCACTTTAGAGAGGTGGGGAGACCCCTGTCTGAGCTCCCCATATCCCTCTTATGTGTAAGTCACCCTGTACCTGTTAGGGGTGCAGGGTGAAATGTCTTGATATTGTGTACACATGTATAGGTGGGGTGTGGGGGCTGTTCATTGTCTACTACCATGTGGTGCATCCCATTGTTCTATTGTGTGTCTTGCTTGGGAGCAAACTATTATGGGATGTATGTGTTTGTGTATTGGCTTGGTGGGGGGTGTTTCCGGCAGCCCTTCCCCCTGATGGGACTGCCTGCTGATGTGTTTCTTATTGCTAGATTTTGTTTGCCCCGCCCTGTGTCCATATGCAGGGAGGTGGGTTATTCTCTTGAATGTTTATATCTTGTGTCTGTGTTAAAATAAAGCAGTCTATTTCCTGGTTTTGCTTCGAGTGGTGTCCGTGGATCTGTGTTCGGACAGGGAAGCGGGAGGCTAACGGAAATACCCTAGTGCAGTCAGGGTCCGGTTCCGTTACATGGAGGAACCACAATCTACCTGTGGAAAACCTCTTTCTCAGTTTAACAGTATAACATACACCCTTAAAAGTGAATTAATTGTGAAATGCCTAAGAGCTGTATCTTGTGCCATTTAGAAATTAAGAAAGACATTTTTTCCATTTTTTCCACCTTCTGGTTGTGCGGAGAATACTTTGTATCCTTGACACCTGAAAGTGTGTGGGATGTGAAGAAGTTTTTGCTGCGCTCGATGATCAGGAGTTTGGGTGGGGGAACATGGGAGTATAAAGCCTCTTCTTTTGCAGCTGGTTCTTTGCTGCACATTTTTAACCAAGTGACAGGGTCATTTAGAATAGGTTGTAGTAGGGTAACACAGAACACGGGCAGCACAGCAGCTAAATGGTTAGCACTTCCGCCTGGCAGTACAAGGGTCATTGGTTGAAATCCCAACCACGGCACCTCCTGCCTGGAGTTTGCATGCTTTCCCTGTGCCTGTGTGGGGTTCCTCTGGGTACTCTGGTTTCCTCCCACATTCCAAAAGACATGCTGGTAGGTTAATTGGCTCCTGTCCAAATTGCCCCTAGTATATGAATGTGAGTTAGGGACCTTAGATTGTACGCCCCTTGAGGGTTAGGGACCTTAGATTGTATGCCCCTTAAGGGTTAGGGACTGATGTGAATGTTCAATATATATGTAAAGTGCTGCGTAAATTGACGGCGCTATATAAGTACCTGTCATAATAAATAATCAGAAGGAAAAAAGCCCACTGTGCTGCCAAATGGACTCACCCAGAAATGAAGTGGCTGCTAACACCTAACTATAATCAAATAGTGAAACCAATGTGTGAAAAAAGTTGGTGCTGCGCTGCTTCCCTAAAAATGAGTAAACCTCAATAAATGATAACAAATAATAAAAAAAACTACTGATAGATGAATGAGTGAACAATCAAACTGGTTCAGACTGACCATTTGGAAACTTGGGCAATGCCCGAGGGCCCGGGGTCAGTAGGGAGCCCCATGAGATGCCCCTGGTACCTTTTTCATAGGCTTTTTTGAGTTTGGGCAAGGACACAGGGGCCCCATGATCCCCTATTGCCCGGGGGCCCCATGAGTTGTCAGTCCACCCCTGCCCCACGTTCAGTTTTAAAGGGATAATAAGCAATGTATTTTTTAGGTTGCCCCATGTCAGGGGGAAGACTTACCATTTGGAAACTCGGGCACTGCCCGAGGGCCCGGGGTCAGTAGGGGGCCCCACTAGATGCCCCTGGTACCTTTTTCATAGGCTTTTTTGAGTTTGGGCAAGGACACAGGGGCCCCATGAGTTGTCAGTCCGCCCCTGCCCCACGTTCAGTTTTAAAGGGATAATAAGCAATGTATTTTTTAGGTTGCCCCATGTCAGGGGCGGACTGACCATTTGGAAACTCGGGCACTGGCCGAGGGCCCGGGGTCAGTAGGGGGCCCCATGAGATGCCCCTGGTACCTTTTTCATAGGCTTTTTTGAGTTTGGGCAAGGACACAGGGGCCCCATGATCCCGTATTGCCCGGGGGCCCCATGAGTTGTCAGTCCGCCCCTACCTCACGTTCAGTTTTAAAGGGATAATAAGCAATGTATTTTTTAGGTTGCCCCATGTCAGGGGCGGACTGACCATTTAGAAACTCGGGCACTGCCCGAGGGCCCGGGGTCAGTAGGGGGCCCCATGAGATGCCCCTGGTACCTTTTTCATAGGCTTTTTTGAGTTTGGGCAAGGACACAGGGGCCCCATGATCCCCTATTGCCCGGGGGCCCCATGAGTTATCAGTCCGCCCCTGCCCCACGTTCAGTTTTAAAGGGATAACAAGCAATGTATTTTTTATATTTAAAAAAGGACAACAAATTGATCCATCTGCTTTTCACAGACCGCTCTGTCTGGAGGGCGGCGCAGTGCAAGCATTGCTCCGGCGATGGAGTGTTGACTTACTGTACCCTAAGAGAGCCGGCCGGAGAAGGGAGCGGTGCTTTCAAATATACACACTGTCAGAATAATGATTAATGGTTCTCCATGGGGAGACTAATGGAGCTTCCTCTGCTGTCTGGCTGTATAAGACGTTATATTGTCCTGCCGGGCCGCTGGACGCTGACAGAAAATGGACGCGGGGTCCCAGGCAGGCTGGATTTTTTCCAGGTCCTGACTTTTAATGGTACAAAAAAAATGACATTTGTTTACCATGAGGTGATGTCTCCGCACGCTGCACAAGAGGCCTTAATATGAGACCCCCTCCATGACAGAACAGATGTTAGCAAGAGCTGGAACAAAGGTGACTATTGCCAGAGCAGGTCATGAGTCAGCTATGGGGCCACCAGCGCAGGTAGCATAGTACATAGTGGAAAAAAAATGAATTGTTACATAAGGTTGAAAAAAAGACATGTTCATCGAAAAACTAAAATAAAATTGAAACATTGAGTTCTTAGAAACATTTTATCCCTGGAAAGGTAACATTTATGAAACATGATCCATTTTGCTGTAACAGGGAGAAAATTCTTTGCTGAGGCAACTGGATACTCCATGGATCAATGACCCAAACTTTGGGGTTGATTTACTAAAACTGCAAAAATCTGGAGCAGCTGTGCGTGGGAGATGATCAGCTTCCAGGTTTTTTTGTCAGTGCTTAATGTCCCGTATACGCGATAAGAAAATCGTACGAAAAACTTTGCGGAACTGCTTATCGAACGATTCTCTCTTCATTGTTGAGGAGGATGTTTGAACCGATAACGATATTGTGAGTGAAAAAAGTTGGTTGAACAACAATGAAAAAATTTGTCGTTTCACATACGAACAATGATTTTCTATGCGGTGGTATGACGGTCGTACGAAAAAAATCTGTCAAGCGCTATCACGCATGAGTGGAAACAGAAGATGACCCCCATTTTCTGGAACTCCCTACCCCAATTTATCAGACTATCACCTACTCTGCTCACTTGTAGGCGATCTCTGAAAACCGATCTCTTCAGGGAAGCCTATCCTGCCCTCAGCCAATAATGGAATCTTCTACTCTTCTAATCTTCTACTTCTACGTTATATTGTAAAGCGCCGAGCAAACTGTTGGCGCCATAAATCCTGTATAATAATAATGTTTATGTCCGAGGAATCTTCGTAAAACCCAAACGAAAAATCCAAATGTTAAAAGTAGATCGGCCTAATGAGATCATGAAACCAGAATTCTGCATATTATATTTTATGTATCACTATTTATGTATATAGGTCATGTAACATCGCCAAAATCCGCACGTTCCTAACCCCAGAAACCACTAAACAGCTCATCCACTCCCTCATCATATCACGACTCGACTACTGCAACTCCCTCCTCACTGGCCTGCCTCGCCGCTGGCTATCCCCGCTTCAGTCCATCCTGAATACGGCTGCCAGACTCATTCACCTTTCCAACTGCTCCATCTCCGCCACCCCCCTCTGCCAATCCCTCCACTGGCCTCCATTCAGTGTCCTCCACCCCCCTCTGCCAATCCCTCCACTGGCCTCCACTCAGTGTCCTCCACCCCCCTCTGCCAATCCCTCCACTGGCTTCCAATTGTGCAACAGATCAAATTCAAAATCCTAACACTGATGTACAAAGCCGTCCACCATACTGCCCCGAACTACATCACTGACCTAATATCCAAGTACCGCCCAACACGCACACTCCACTCCTCACAAGACCTCCTTCTCTCTAGTTCCCTGGTCTCCTCCTCCCATGCCCGCCTCCAGGACTCCTCCAGGGTGTCACCCATCCTCTGGAACTCCCTGCCCCAACCCATCAGATTATCACCTACTCTCCTCTCCTTTAGGCGCACCCTGAAAACCCATCTCTTCAGGGAAGCCTACCCCACCCCCTGCTAACCTGCCGACCTCCTCCACTCTTCCTACCACTCCATCCCCCACAGCTATCTCCTCCTGTGCCACCATCCCCTCCCTCCTAGATTGTAAGCTCTAAGGAGCAGGGCCCTCGATCCCCTCATGTTTTGCATTGTATTGGTATTGTTCTGTCACATGTTCTGTCTCCCTTTGTAATGTACAGTGCTGAGCGAACTATTGGCGCTTTATAAACACTGTATAATAATAATAATATTAATAATAATAATGTAATAAACAATATTATACTCATTGCTGGTCATCGTTGTGTATATCGCTCGTTCTGGCTGGAAGGGGCGTGGCTACAAGGTCACACGCACACCACATCGCTTCCACTTGTATGGAAGACGTCAACACTACGTATTGCCCGACAAATGATTTTTTAGACTGGTTAATGTGGGCCACGATTTCGACCAACGAACGAACGCACGCCTCTCGATCATAGGATGACCGATCGGTCGATTTTCTAATCGTGTATTCCCACCTTAAGGCTAGGTTCACATCTATGCGGGTGATGCCGCTGTGGATTCGCACAAAAATCTGTGCAGCCGCACCACCCGCACAGAAGAATGCGGACCCGCGGGTGAGTGCCATTAGATCTAATGGCACGGCGCCTGCACTGGAAATCACAACCGTACTGGGAACATCTGTTCTCGCGCTGGCTGCGGTTTAAAAAGAAGTGCAGGGACTTCTTCCCTGTGTGTCCCAGGGCACGGGAGTCCATTCAAATGAATGGGCTCTCGTGCTCGCGCCAAATGTGGCCCACACGGCCGCATAGATGTGAACCAGGGCTAAATGAACAAGCTGAAGTTAGAAGCTGATTGGCTACCATGCACAGCTGCTCCAGATTTTGCACTCTAGAATTTTAGTAAATTAACCCCAAAGTGCTGTTTCTTATTATAAATAGTCAGTTATGTGTTGTGCCCACATTCAGCCTTTTTATGAAGTGATATACAGAGTTGGCTACAATTAGCTCCAGTAGAAGTCTAATCCACATTATCAAAGCTCTTACTGTAAAGAAGTCTTCCTGTATGCAAAGAATACCTCCTTGTTAATTACAATAACTTTGAAGTGATTTTAAGGGTTTAGTTTTTATTTTTTTTAAATAACAAACATGCTATGCTTGCCTGCTCTATGTAATGGTCTTGCACACAGCAGCCCTGACACTCGTCTTCTTGGGTCTCCCGCCAGTGCTCTCAGCTTCTCCCCCCTGCTGAGTGCCCACCATAGCAAACTGAGCCATTGCTATGGGGGCACTCGAGTGGGCTTTATCCCAAGCCATGCTCTGTGTATTCACTGACTCAGAGAGTGTCTCGGCCCCACCGATTGGTTCTTTTGAATGCCTTACAATACTCTATAGTTTGTAGGCAGGATTTTATTTTGTGCAAATAAAGGATTGTCAAACTTACTGCACTATGAGAGGCATGTCTTTTCTTTTATGATAATATTTGGCATCGTTTTGGAGTTCACATTTTGATTCAAGAGGCCTGGGACATTCCTGATTTGGGCATGGCATGGAGAACTGGATGATATCCTATATTGAAATGCTGGTTGAGACCCTCTATAATTAAGGGGTCTCGGCTTCTGGTAAGCCTCCATTTATTTACTTGGTGGAGGTGCACATATTGTGCACCTCCAGGTTCAGGTTCAGCTAGGGGAGAATAATTAGGGATTTTTAGATAGAGGCTTCTTAGGAGCCTTGGTGTGAGTCAGCTAGGTTACTTTAGGTCAGGGCTGAGGACTCTGCAGGTCAGTTATCTGATACATCCCCTTGCTCTAGAAGCTGGAGAGGTTTCTAGAAGTCAGTGGGTGGGGGTGAGAAGAAGCTGGTCTGCATACTTCAGGGACCTTGGCCAATCCCCAAGCAGAAGGCTTGGCATGGGGCCAGGACAGCAATTAAATATGATTGAGCGTGATCAGCAGAATTCAGTGTCAGGTGGAAGATGGAGTGAAGGTTGGAGTGTGGAGCCAGGGAGGTGGCCCAGGAAAGAGGCCCACCTAGTGGCAAAGTGCTGGAAAGGAGGATCTCTCTGCCTCAACGTTTCCTAAGAGAGGACCGCCTGTAGAGCAGAGAAGGAGCCAGCCCAGCATCAGGCCTGAAGGCAGCCATCAACCCACTAAGCTTGCAGGAGAGACAGAGTGAGTAATCCCACACCCCCTGGGCCGGATAAGGGGAGAGGGCAGTCAGGTAGAGAACCCAACTAGTTCCTCATCTGGGACTGTTTCAAGTTGGCAGCTTCTGGGTCCCCCTGCCCACGGAATACCTCAGGCAGCTTGGTGAAGAGAATGATTAATTTAGGGTCTGAGGAGGTACAAGAGAGAGCTTTGGAGGCTCTTGAAGGAGAAACTATATTTGGTCCAAATTTGTTGTACATAGTTGTCCTCACGTTTGCAGTTCCTTGGGCATCCCATGTACCCTTTAATAAAATCACAAAACCAAGCTCAAAGACTGTGTACAGAGACCAACTGATCTGGATCCCCATACTGTGCACATCAACTGTGGCCTTTATCAAATGTTGTAATGGCCTGGAAGGGGCCATAAAGAGGAGCTCCACCCAGAAGGGAACGTTCCACTTTAAGGACTGCTCCCCCGCTCCCCATTAAGGATTGGCACTTTTGGGGGGCGGGGGGGAGCGGGTACCCGAATTTGACAGATACCCGCTCCCACTAGGGCGATCGGAAGCGGAAGGTGTCCTCCCTCCCTCCCTGTAGTCTTTTGGGACATGTGACAAGTCCCAGAAGACTACAGAACCATTCATGAAGCGAGCGCTACTCGTGCATGGGTACCCGGCTGTGAAGCTGCAAGCTATCACAGCCGGGTGCCCACACTGAAGATGCCGACCTCCAGGAATACAGGTCAAGGTGAAATGGGCTGCGGGGGACACACCGCGGGACTGAGGGACAGGTAAGTGGCTGTTTCTTAAAACATCAGAGGTCCACATCTGAACTCCTCCTTACATCAGAAGGCACCTTAGTTCCCCTTTTGTTAGGGTCCTCATCAGAGTTCCTTCTTACTTAAGGGTCTCTATCAGAGCCCCTTTTACATGAGAGTCTGCCTTAGGAATCTCCCTTTATATCAGAGTTCCTCTTACATCAGTGTTCCCATCAGAGTCCTCCCCTTCAGGGGTGGACTGACCATTTGGAGGGCCCAGGGTCAGTAGGGGGCCCCATGAGATGCCCCTGGTACCTTTTTCATAGGCTTTTTTGAGTTTGGGCAAGGACACAGGGGCCCCATGATCCCCTATTGCCCGGGGGCCCCATGGGTTTTCAGTTCGCCCCTGCTCCCCTTATATCAGTGTCCCCATCAAAGTTCCCCTTTACATCAGGGTCTCCATCAGAGCTCCCCCCTCCCTACATCTGGGCCCCGATCAGCAGAGACCAACTGATCTGGATCCCCATCCTGCGCACATCAACTGTGGCCTTTATCAAATGTTGTAATGGCCTGGAAGTGGCCTTAAAGCGGAGCTCCACCCAAAAGGGGAAGTTCCGCTTTAAGGACTGCTCCCCCGCTCCCCATTAAGGATTGGCACCTTTGGGGGGCGAGGGGGAGCGGGTACTTGAATTTGACAGGTACCTGCTCCCACTTCCGGTCCGATCGCCTAGGCAATCGAAAGGCGTCCTCCCTCCCTCCTGTAGCCTTTTGGAACATGTGACAGGTCCCAGAAGACTACAGGACCATTCATGAAGCACAGCGCTACTCGCGCATACGCAGTGGGTACCCGGCTGTGAAGCCGCAAGCTATGCCCACAATAAAGATGCCGGCCTCCTGGAATACAGGACGGCCGGTGAAACGGACTGCGGGGGGACACACCGCGGGACCGAGGGACAGGTAAGTGGCTGTTTTTTAAAAGTCAGCAGCTACAGTTTTTGTAGCTGCTGACTTTTATTTTTTGACGGTGAGTGGAATCAGGGGCAGGCTGACCATTTGGAAACTCGGGCACTGCCCAAGGGCCCAGGGTCAGTAGGGGGCCCATGAGATGCCTCTGGTACTTTTCATAGGCTTTTTTGAGTTTGGGCAAGGACACAGGGGCCCCATGATCCCCTATTGCCCGGGGGCCCCATGAGTTGTCATTCCGCCCCTCGTAGGGGGCCCCATGAGATGCCCCTGGTACCTTTTTCATAGGCTTTTTTTAGTTTAGGCAAGGACACAGGGGCCCCATGATCCCTTATTGCCCGGGGGGCCCCATGAGTTGTCAGTCCGCCTCTGAGTGGAACTCCGCTTTAAGTCACAGAGTGTGTGTGAGTGTTAACAAAAATGCCTAAAAAATGTAGCGGAAGCTGTGCTTAAACAATTGACAAAATGTTGAAAGTAGAACCCGTCAATGGATGTCGATAGTGTGCGATCATATGATTACATTTGTGACCCATCACCTCTGTGGTGTTCCCATTACCTAAGACAGATCAGCTTCTTCTGTTTCAAATTCACAATGACAAAACGTTAAGCCACAGTGGTAGAGACGAAGTGCAGATCCCACACCGGCAGAGCCATAACATTCTCCCAAAGTAATAAAATATCCGAAGAATGAATTCCTTGGGGGATCAGCAACCACATGAGGCTTCTCAGTTCAAGAGCTTTTTTGTTGGAAAAGAGTGAATGTAGACGCTCGATGTCTGGCACCAATGGAGGCCAACACCAGACAGCTTCTAGTTTTTTTTTTTGGTGTAAAAGATGACAAAGTCCAGCAATGCTGCCTCCAGCGTAGACAACAAAGCAAATGGATATAAAAAAAAGGATTCTGACTGTTTTCTGTGCTTGTAGTATAAAAGAAGTATGTCAGTTCTGACAGTGCTACTGTAGACTGTTAAAGATGCTCTATTTCTTAATATAGGTCGGGGGGCATTGCCAGGATTGTCAAAGACACGGAGCAACCGTAGCCAGGATTGTAAAAGACCCGGAGAACCCGTAGCCAGGATTGTAAAAGACCCGGAGCAACCGTAGCCAGGATTGTAAAAGACCCGGAGCAACCGGAGCCAGGATTGTAAAAGACCCGGAGCAACCGTAGCCAGGATTGTAAAAGACCCGGAGCAACCGGAGCCAGGATTGTAAAAGACCCGGAGAACCCATAGCCAGGATTGTAAAAGACCCGGAGAACCCGTAGCCAGGATTGTAAAAGACCCGGAGCAACCGTAGCCAGGATTGTAAAAGACCCAGAGCAACCGTAGCCAGGATTGTTAAGGACCCGGAGCATCCGTAGCCAGGATTGTAAAAGACCCGGAGCAACCGTAGCCAGGATTGTAAAAGACCCGGAGCAACCGGAGCCAGGATTGTAAAAGACCCGGAGCAACCGGAGCCAGGATTGTAAAAGACCCGGAGCAACCGTAGCCAGGATTGTAAAAGACCCGGAGAAACCGTAGCCAGGATTGTAAAAGACCCGGAGCCAGGATTGTAAAAGACCCAGAGCAACTGTAGCCAGGATTGTAAAAGCCCCAGAGCAACCGTAGCCAGGATTGTAAAAGCCCCAGAGCAACCGTAGCCAGGATTGTAAAAGACCCGGAGCAACCGTAGACACACAGAAGACAAAAAAGTAGCAGTAGTGTTCCGTGTTTTGAGAACTGTACCAGGGGCGGACTGACAACTCATGGGGCCCCAGGGCAATAGGGGATCATGGGGCCCCTGTGTCCACACTCAAACCACACCCCAAAAAGCCTATGAAAGGTACCAGGGACATCTCATGGGGCCCCCTACTGACCCAGGGCCCTCGGGCAGTGCCTGAGTTCCCCGATGGTCAGTCCGCCCCTGAGCAGTACATTTGGCCACACTGTACATTGAACGTTGGGTTGAAAAGGTTATCAGCCTGAGTCCATCATTATATACATTGCTCACGAATGCCACAGTCTTTGAAATGCTTTGAAATTCTCTGCCACAAGCGAGAGTCTTTAAGACACACATAAACATTACTACAAAAGAGCATTGAAAAAAAAATGGAAAAATTAAAAAAATTTCTTCACACAGAATACAGATACAAAGTTAACACTCTTAACTTAAGTTCTTAACCACTTCATGTCTGGAAGCTTTCACCCCCTTCCTGTCCGGACACTTTCACCCCCTTCCAGTCCAGACACTTTCACCCCCTTCCTGTCCAGGCCAATTTTCAGCTTTTAGCGCTGTCACACTTTGAATGACAACTGCGCGGTCATGCAACACTGTACCCATATGAATTTTTTATCATTTTTTTGAGACAGATAAAACTTTATTTTGGTGGTATTTATTCACGACTGGGTTTTTATTATTTTTTTGCTATATAAATGAAAAAGTCCAAACATTTTGAAAAAAAGTATTTTTCTTATAAAATGTTGCAAATAAATAATCTTTCTTCATAAATCTTGGCCAAAATTTATTCAGTTATCTTTAGTCTATAACCAAAAATTATAAGTTTTCAAGAAAAAATGTTTACATTTTTATTTTTATTTTTATTTTATATTATTATTTATGTTTTTTTTTCTTAACATACTGGCACCCTATCAGTACAGTGTCACCATAGTGACACTGTACTACTTGTGGGGGGTGATGAAGATGTTTTGTTTGTTTTTTTACACTGATTGCTTTTACACCCATAAAGGCTGTAAAAGCAATAATTTCTCCTTCTCTCTAGCTGCATTCTTGCAGCCAGTGAGAAATGCTGTGTGAGCTGTGATTGGTCACAGCTTGTCACATGGTACAAGGCTGTTGTGCAACAACAATGACTTAACTGCAGTCAGCAGGATTCCCTGCTGACAGCAGAATGTAAACAAAAAAAATGTCAGTTTAAAACATTTTTTTTTAAAAAGCAGCGCGGGGGTCCTCCCCCAATCCTTATCAGGTCCTTCGGGTCTGGTGTGGATTTTGAGGGGATCCCCACGCCAAAATTAAAGAGAAAATTGCATGGTGTCCCCCCAAAATCCATGCCAGACCCTTCAGGTCATGCCAAAATAAAAAAAAAAATGGCATGGCACGCTCGCTCGTCTCCCCGCTTGTCCCCCTTTCCTTCCCTAACCTGCTGGCTTGCATGCCCGGATAGGTTTCTGGTGTAAATATTTTTTTTTTTTTAATTTTCATTGCTGGCAATTTTTTTTAAATTCAGCTGTCAGTGGGGAAACCGACTGACAGCTGATAAGTCATCGATTGTTAAGGACACGGCAGGCGGCTTCCCGGCCTGCTCCTTAACAACGAGCCATTATTCACACAGAATTCAGATATGATCTCCATGTATAATACATAAGGGGGGATATGATCTCCATGTATAATACATAAGGGGGGATATGATCTCCATGTATAATACATAAGGGGGGATATGATCTCCATATATAATACATAAGGGGGGGATATGATCTCCATGTATAATACATAAGGGGGGATATGATCTCCATGTATAATACATAAGGGGGGGTATGATCTCCATGTATAATACATAAGGGGGGATATGATCTCCATGTATAATACATAAGGGGGGATATGATCTCCATGTATAATACATAAGGGGGGATATGATCTCCATGTATAATACATAAGGGGGGATATGATCTCCATGTATAATACATAAGGGGGGATATGATCTCCATGTATAATACATAAGGGGGGATATGATTTCCATATATAATACATAAGGGGGATATGATCTCCATGTATTATACATAAGGGGGGATATGATTTCCATATATAATACATAAGGGGGATATGATCTCCATGTATAATACGTAAGGGGGGATATGATCTCCATGTATGATACATAAGGGGGGATATAATATCCATGTATAATACATAAGGGGGGGATATGATCTCCATGTATAATACATAAGGGGGGATATGATCTCCATGTATAATACGTAAGGGGGGATATGATCACCATGTATAATTGGACACAGCAAAGCAGCAGGTTCCTGTTGTGTACAAACACAGCGAGTGTCGGTGGGAATTGTGGGGGGCGGGGGGGGGGCACGCATGTGTGCGCATTAAACCAGGAAACAGTACATTGCGGGCGGGCGGTCCAGAAGTGGTTAAATGGTGATCACTAAAAACTACTGAAGCATATACAAAGAATAGTGTAACCAAAGTGACCTGGATGAGATGTACTGAGGACTCCGATCGAATACTTACAAATAGTTCAAATAGGATCGTTAATATCTGCCTAATGTTAACATTAACTACTTTCCTTGAACCGCGGGCCCGTCCTATGTTCACTTTGGAAGAATCACAGAATTCTAGCAAGAATCAAATTGAGTCGGATTAAACCATAACTACTAAACTTCAATTTTGCGTAGGTTAGTGAAAAGTGAATGTGTCTTCCCAACCGGAACCTTGGAAATTAACCTTGGGGATACGGAACGGTGTGGCTGCCCAGGCAGAAAAGTGCGATCGCATAATGAAGTCAATTAACAGAATCCGCAGTAGCAGAATATATGTATATAAGTTACAGGGCCATGACATTTAAATCTTTTAGCCTTGGGTAGGCACTTCCACTTTGCATTTTGTCATTCAGAACAGACCGATTAATGGGAAGGGAGACGGAAATCTGCAAGGCTGTTAACTATTGCAACGCAATGGAGACCTCCAGCCACAAAAAGGCATAAAACTCAATACCAAATACATTATGTGAATAACTGTGCAGCTTTGTCAGCTTTTCAGAAACCTGTCTGTACAAAAAAACTATCATCCCTGCCTTGGGCCTGTAACAGATTCAGGCCTTGTTCATACGGGCATACTTCAGCGCAGGGCTTTTTTTTAAGCGGGAACATGGATGAACGCAGTTCCAGCATCTCCAGCACTGAGTGTATGTAATGCCAAGGGGTGCTGGAGAGTCCACCAATGCTGGTTGCTTGAAGATCTATTGTCACTGGGGGGTCTATGGTTGAGGGAGGAGTCTATTGTTGCTGGAGGGGGGGTTGGTTGCTGGGAGGGATCTAATGTTGAAGGATGTGTCTATTGTTTCTGGCTTCTGGGAGATCTATTGTTGCTAGTGAGGTTTATTGTTCCTGAGGTGGATCTATTGTTGCTGGGGGTGTTTTGTTGTAGAGGTATTATTTATTTATTTCAGGTACTTATAAGGTCCCTAATCCTCAAGGGGTGTACAATCTAAGGTCCGTAACCCTCAAGGGGAGTACAATCTAAGGTCCGTAACCCTCAAGGGGAGTACAATCTAAGGTCCCTAACCCTCAAGGGGCGTACAATCTAAGGTCCCTAACCCTCAAGGGGTGTACAATCTAAGGTCCCTAACCCTCAAGGGGTGTACAATCTAAGGTCCCTAACCCTCAAGGGGCGTACAATCTAAGGTCCCTAACCCTCAAGGGGCGTACAATCTAAGGTCCCTAACCCTCAAGGGGTGTACAATCTAAGGTCCCTGACCCTCAAGGGGCGTACAATCTAAGGTCCCTCACCCTCAAGGGGCATACAATCTAAGGTCTCTGACCCTCAAGGGGCGTACAATCTAAGGTCCCTAACCCTCAAGGGGCGTACAATCTAAGGTCCCTAACCCTCAAGGGGTGTACAATCTAAGGTCCCTAACTCACCACATTTTGACATCTCTCGTGTATCTCCAACCAAGGAACATCTGTCAAGCAGAGGTGTCCCTAGGGTAGGTGTCACTCTGTGCGGTAACACTTGGTGACACCCCCTCCGACAATCCACGCAGAATGGATCGGATCTGCGGATTGAGCATAATGGATCGGACTCCGATCCATTATGCTCAATCTGCAGATCCGATGCATCCTGCGGGGATCATCAGCTTTCTTTACAACTTACCTTTTCTTGGAGCGGGTCCGGTGTCACCCCGTATAGGTTGCATGCCGACGATGAGCGTCGGCATGCAACCTATACAGTGTGACACCGGACCCGCTCCAAGAAAAGGTAAGTTGTAAAGCAAGCCAACGATCCCCACAGGATGGATCCGATCACCCCGTGCGGTTGGTGTCACCCGGTGCAGACCGCAATCCCCGCACCTGCCTCGGGACGCCACTGCTGTCAGTTGTGAGAGCCAATAACACCTTGCTCATTGACTGAACTCTGCTGACCAAGGACCAGGGGTGGACTGACAACTCATGGGGCCCCTGGGCAATAGGGGATCATGGGGCCCCTGTGTCCTTGCCCAAACTCAAAAAAGCCTATTAAAAAGGTAACAGGGGCATCTCACGGGGCCCCCTACTGACCCTGGGCCCTCGGGCAGTGCCCTAATTTCCAAATGGTCAGTCCGCCCCTGCCAAGGACTTTGCAAGTATTTACCATTTCACAGCAGTTGCTAGTTCTCTTTGTTACTTTGTAATACTTTTGGGTTTTTTGGTAGATTTTTTTACAATTTTAAGGTGTCAGTATCAGTGCACCCCTACTTATTAGGGTTAGTAAAGAAGTAACTTTTTTGTAGTTGGCCTCCTGTTGGGTACATGGCGGGACTGACCATTTGGAAACTCGGGCACTGCCCGAGGGCTTGGGGTCAGTAGGGGGCCCCATGAGATTCCCCTGGTACCTTTTTCATAGGCTTTTTTGAGTTTGGGCAAGGACACAGGGGCCCCATGATCCCCTATTGCCCGGGGGCCCCATGAGTTGTCAGTCCGCCCCTGGTAGGGGGCCCCATGAGATGCCCCTGGTACCTTTTTCATAGGCTTTTTTGAGTTTGGGCAAGGACACAGGGGCCCCATGATCCCCTATTGCCCGGGGGCCCCATGAGTTGTCAGTCCGCCCCTGGTAGGGGGCCCCATGAGATGCCCCTGGTACCTTTTTCATAGGCTTATGGTGTATAACAAAACATTTACATCTGTAGTAAACCACTCCTAGTAAGTTTGGAGGCTGTAAACTACTAAATAACTCACCATCCTGAGTAAGCAGAAATATTTTTTAACTGTTCCTTGAAGAATACTTTTAAATTCTTTATGACGTATATATCAGCAGTCTTTGTTGAGGTGCAAAATCAGCATCTGTGTAACTGTGTGTAGTTTGATGGTGCCCCTTTAATAATTATTTAATACCCCTGCAAAGCTATATTTTCATTATAATGTATATTTACAATTATTAGAACGATGTGTAGCTAAAAAAACGAACGATAATAGAGACCAGTAAAAAGTGCTTCATACTGTATCTTTGCATCCATTTGTCTTTATACGGTATCCGAGCCTCAGATTCTACCCCCCCCCCCCAACCTTCTGGGAATATTTCTGTCTGAAGATGAAGTATAGACCTAAAAAGCTTTTGCAATCCTCCTTCCTATATTAGAATTATTGTTTTCAGACTTACAGTTCTCATAGGGGGTTTGGTGAAAGTATAGGCATAATAAAAATACATATATTTCCAAGTCACAATTCATTTTGGGCTGCTTCACCGCGAAGAATGTAAAAAATGAAGATGAATATTAGTTTATCATCGCTATTTGCAGGTTGCAGGTTATAAACGAGACTATTCAGGTCTGCTTATTCACACTTTGTCTACCAGCAACGCAAAGCAATTACCGCGGTATTCTCGAAAAGCTGAGACGGGCAAAAGTTGTGTTTATTTTGTTTCTGTCTTTCCCTGTTAAAAAAAACTAATGACAAAAAATTCTCCTTTTTTTCTCTCCACCAAGCCCCCTTCACATCAGAGGTCCTCTCAGCACATCAGAACTCCTCTTCACATCAGAAGGCTCCCTATACATGAGAGCTCCCCCATCACATCAGAGTACCACCCCCCCCCCCGAGTCCCCATCTCATCAGATTCTTCCCATTATATCAGAGCTCATCATCACCACAGAGTCCCCCCCCCAATACAAAGTCTTCTCAGCAGTAGTGTATTTAGGTTTTGTGCTGCCCTAGGCAACACAAAACTTGTCTGCCCCCATGGTCACCGACCAACACCGCCCCCATGGACACCGACCAACACCACCCCCACTTCCCCCTCCAGTGGAGAGAGCCTGACACTGCTGACACTGACCAATAACACCCCTGCCCCCCCACCCAGGAGAGCCATCCACTACCCCCGCTGGCGATAGTGAAAAAGGCACTCATCTTCACAGGTCCAGACCTCCCCAGGAATGAGAGGCAGGCTCTACATACACCATCAAGCAGCCGTAGCCTCACGCACATCCTATCTGGTTCCCATGGCATATGTGCCCCTTTTTTCATCTCTTCTTCTGGGAGGAGGTGGTGCCCCTCTGAAAACTGCTGCCCTAGGCAAGTGCCTTATTTGCCTTGTGGTAAATAAGCCCCTGCATTTCAGCACATCAGAGTCTCCCAATCACAGAGTCCTCCTATTAAAGAGCCCCCCCCCCAATCACACAATCCTCCATCACAGAGCCCCCCCCCCCCCATTCACATCAGAGCCCCACCTTTTGACTCCAGCAGTGCAGCAGAGGGCAGTAGGTAGAGCAGGTCTGATGCAGGTGGACTTCTGCTTTCCATAAAACAACAATATGCAATGCCATGGGGCAGGCTGGCCAGCTGACCACACCATAATGCAGTGCATCCTGACCCTAAAGCAACGTTAGTTGTAATGCTGCTGGCAGTTGACTCTCCCACACCATGGTAACTCATGAAGCTGATCCAGGGCAAACTAGGTCCTGTGATCGTGGAACACCAAGGGAACCCAAATGGCACCCTGGTTGAGAAACATGATGCTAGCATAGTTAAAGGTTACCTTTATTGTTCCACCTGGTGCTCTCCACAGCACTCAGCCCTGAAGGAGTCACAGATCCCCAAAACATATTGGCTCACTTTGAACCTTAATATTAGTAGCAAAATTAAACAGCTTACCTACCGATATCTTCTTGTATCAGAGACAACAAATCAAAGGATAAAAGAAATGTTCCATTTTCTTTCAATCTTTATTGGCTTCAGTCTAAAATAACTGGCAACTCCTCATTAAAAAACATGACTGTGACTGAAAGTTCCAGCCTTTGAAGTAAATGGTGCTTTGTTGTCAGCACCTGTGGCAGTGAGCCCTTGTAGATAGTCCCTAGGGAGCCGAGTCTAAGCCCCAGCCTGCTTCTTCACCAGAGCCCCTGATGGTGGGGATGGACTTGCAGCAAGCTAGGACCAGGTCGTGGCCCCGGGTACGCACAGCTGAGGATGAGGAGACCGCTCGCGGGAGCAGGGTACAATGGGAGGAGACACACGGAAATCCGATAGACTAACTGAGGTCAGGACAGGCGGAAAACAAGCAAGGTCAGAGAACGAAGCCTGGGTCGGTACACAAGTAGTCAATGCAGGATACAGGAGATAGCAACACACAGGAGCTCTGACAGCTAGGAAGTTGCTCAGGCAAAGTGGCCTAGACTGAGCATGTCTTATATAGGCAAACAAGGAGGCGGGCCAGGAAGTGATGGAAGGGAAGGAAATAAAACTCAGAGAACAGCAGATGAAGCCCATAGGTGAGCACAGACAAACCACACATGTGAAAGGGATCAGGAACAGCACTGCAGCAAGGAGGTAAGAACACAAACAAGAAACTGCAGGCTAACTTGTGACATTTGTCTTAGCACCAGCTACCTGAGAGCTAAAGAGGTATAATATTTGCTTTCCAGTTGCCTGTTCACAACCCAAATGTACAGTTGTGACCAAAATTATTCAACCCCCACTGAAATTGAGTGTTTTGGCCAGTTTGACATTGCTTTTGATCATTCAGTCATCTTGCTTACATTTACATTAAAGAGGCACTTGTAGGTCAGACAAATATAACATAACAGTTATAATGAAATAACCACAAATGTCTTTTCTGTGCTCACAGCATTATCAGTTTTATTCAACCCCCAAGTGACATTCAATCTTAGTACTTAGTACAGCATCCTTTTACAGTTATAACAGCTTTTAAACGTGAAGCATAGCTTGACACAAGTGTCTTGCAGCGATCTACGGGTATCTTCGCCCATTCTTCATGGGCAAAGGCCTCCAGTTCAGTCACATTCTTAGGCTTGCGCACTGCAACTGCTTTCTTTAAGTCCCACCAGAGGTTCTCAATCGGATTTAAGTCTGGTGACTGCGATGGCCACTCCAAAATGTTCCAGCCTTTCCTCTGCAACCATGCTCTAGTGGACTTGGAGGTATGCTTGGGATCATTGTCCTGTTGAAAGGTCCAACGTCTCCCAAGCCTCAGGTGTGTGACGGACTGCATCACGTTTCCATCCAATATCTCCTGGTACTGAAGAGAATTCATGGTACCTTGCACACGCTGAAGCTTCCCTGTACCTGCAGAAGCAAAACAGCCCCAAAGCATGATTGACCCTCCACCATGCTTCACAGTAGGCAAGGTGTTCTTTTCATCATAGGCCTTGTTCTTCCTCCTCCAAACATAGCGTTGATCCATGGGCCCAAACAGTTCTAATTTTGTTTCATCAGTCCACAGAACACTATCCCACAACTTTTGTGGTTTGTCCACATGGCTTTTGGCATACTGCAGTCGACTCTTCTTATTCTTTGGAGACAGCAAGGGGGTACGCCTGGGAGTTCTGGCACGGAGGCCTTCATTACGCAGTGTGCGTCTTATTGTCTGGGCTGAAACTTCTGTACCCACATCTGACAAATCTTTTCTCAGTTCCTCAGCAGTCACACGGGGACTTCTCTCCACTCTACGCTTCAGGTAGCGCACAGCAGTCGAAGTCAGCATCTTCTTTCTGCCACGACCAGGTAGCGTTTCAACAGTGCCCTTTGCCTTGAATTTGCGAATGATGCTTCCTAAGGTGTCTCTTGGTATGTTTAACATCTTTGCAATCTTCTTATAGCCATTGCCCTTCCTGTGAAGAGAAATCACCTCTTCTCTTGTCTTCCTGGACCATTCTCTTGCCTTCACCATGTTTGTAACCACACCAGTAAATGTCTAGAAGGAGCTGAGTATCACAGTCATTTTAAAGCTGCCTAATTGGTGCTTATTATGCTTGATTGCTGCTCGGTGACATCCACAGGTGTTTTCAATACCTGATGGAAAGCACCTGTATGAACCTCTGTTCTTCAGAGTGGTAGTCTTTAAGGGGTTGAATAATTGTGGCAATGAAGAAACCACATAAGAACCATTTACTACTGTATTACATAAACAATTGATGTCATTTTAGTTGCATTTGGGTAGTTACAACGTCCTTGTAGGATTTGATTCTGAATACAATTCCAAATGTACACTATAGTCCCTAAACCCCTTTACAGCATTGGGGGTTGAATAATTTTGGTCACAACTGTATCTTACTACTCTCTTGCCAGCTGCCTGCCTCAACCACAGAGTAGCCCCGCCTACACTCTTGCGTGTTGTTGGCCTAAATCTCTGCTCATTCCTGCTTACTCTTTCGCCTGCCTTGAACCCTTGTTGGACCTAACTATTCCCCCATCTCACCCCCTTGGTGGGGAGATCCTGAGGGCCGTGATCTGGTGCTAGTTTGCGGCAAAGTAAACTGGGACCACCAGGGTTTCCTGGTCTATCTCCACCATTAAAATATCTAGTGACCAACTGTCAGTTAGATTCTTTGCCTCCACCCCTCTGTGACGTTCCAGGGGGGCATCACAACAGCAACCTAGGTAGATGACATAATTCCACATAAAAATGGGAAGCAGTATCCCTCTGCTGACTGCAGTTGCTGGTGATGCAGAAAGGAACCAGGCACATTGTATCACATCCACTGGTCCTACCCACTGAGTGCTCCCTACTGTGGATGGTCCACTCCTTAGTCCATTCCATCTTTGCATCCTGAATTCCTTTCAAGCCTACAATTTTCCTCCTGGGTCTCCCCCCCTCAATCCTTCTCTAAAACTTCTAAAAAGCTCCTCGCACAGGTGCTGACTGTAGCGCGGCTCCTGGTCACTTTCAAATAGAAGAGGGGGGAACCTCACTCTCTGGTTGAATTGCACACCAGGATACGGGATGTGAAGAGGATGGAATATTTGACTGCTTCCCTAAATTACTCCTTAGACGCTAATAATTGGGTCTGGGATTTATTGGAGGCTCCCCCTACTGGACGCACCCTGGGTTGCAGTGGGATGTGTGCAGGTGTTGGCTTCCGGTTTTAGCTTTACTATCCCTTTTCCCTTCCTTTCCCCCTACGTCTTCTCTTATTCTTACCCTTTTGCAAACCTCTACTTCTCTTTTACAACTGGTACCAGGGGCGGACTGACCATTTGGAAACTCGGGCACTGCCCAAGGGCCCGGGGTCAGTAGGGGGCCCCATGAGATGTCCCTGGTACCTTTTTCATAGGCTTTTTTGAGTTTGGGCATGGACAGAGGGGCCCCATGATCCCCTATTGCCCGGGGGCCCCATGAGTTGTCAGTCCGCCCCTAACTGGTACAGAGACTAATGGTTAGAAGTTGAGTACCTCAGTATGGATAAGATTTGCTTGTGATTGTGTGTTCTCTCTCTTCTTGGAAACAAGACTGATGACCTTATTCTGTTACCGCAGTGCTAAGTGATAACCAGGGGCGGACTGACAACTCATGGGACCCCCGGGCAATAGGGGATCATGGGGCCCCTGTGTCTTTGCCCAAACTCAAAAAAGCCTATGAAAAAGGTACCAGGGACATCTACTGACCCCGGGCCCTCGGGCAGTGCCAGAGTTTCCAAATGGTTCGTCCGCCCCTGGTGATAACCTACTAGAGGTTTACCTACTGTATCCGCTCTCAAATATTTTTGTTACACAGCTTTTACACTTCTGCAACTTGAATGCCCTGTACTCTTTTTTTCTTGTATGTTGAAAAACGAATATAAATTAAAAATTGTCAGTTCTCAAAAAAAAATTGGGAGCTGGATATTGGCCTGGAGGTATTTTCACCACAACTGTAAACTAGCAGATTCACAGCAGAGTAATATTTAAACACTACATTTCGAATAACCAATTCCAAAATCGGAGCTGCTTAGGTTAAAAAAGTAGAGATGCAATTTACACACGGCTTGAATAATGCCCCGTGGTGCTTCCCAGACAATTGCATCGAGTGATTTACATCACATAAATAAACATCATCCTTCTAACCATAGAGTTAAATCAAGAGTTTTCCTAATAAAATGCACAGTTTTACCTCAAGTGAAGCATGCTTCACCGGGTTGCTCCCCCCCCCCCACATGACAGAAACACGTCTTCCCATCTTGTCACAAAACTGATGCCATGTGAGGTTTTTTTTTGTAAGAATTTGTTTAAAAAGATGATGAATTGTAACAGGCTCATCCTCCTTTTATGGGTCTTAAAGGCCGCAGCAGTTTAACCCAGCTAATCACACATTGCAGGTCCCATGCTGGGCTCTCCACCGAAGCCAAACCGACGTTCTCTTCCAAGTCATTGTGATAAGACTCCTCGCTGTTGGATATATTGTTGGGAACAAGTTCTTAGCATCTGTATGAATATTTTTGTTTCAAGACAATTACTGCCTGTGTCTATTTAATAACAGAGAAATCTGCATGCAGATCTATACAGTAGAATGTGTTTAGACGCTGGGATGGGGAAGGCTAGACAGTCAGAGGGGCAGCTCTGCTCAACAAGATCTCGTGTGTTTTTTTCTTATTTAAACATTACATTTTTGTGCATGTGTTTGTGTCTGGCGACCAGGAATTTATGAGCTGCATAGTCTATATGGTCTGCAATACTTCTGTACAGTTTATAAGCCAACTGAGGATTTGTGTCTGCCTCAACGTTCAGCTGTTCTCCCAATCGATGGTGTTTGGAAGACACAGCCATCCCCATGACTCTAAATTCCACTCCAGTCAGGGGCGTATTTACCACAAGGCAAACTAGGCATTTGCCTAGGGCGGCATTTTTCAGGGGGGCAGCACCGCCCCCTGGAAGAAGGGATGGAAGAAGGGACACATTGGGCTCGGGGACCAGGTGGGATTTGAGAGAGGTTGTGGGCTGCTTGACTCTCGTTCCCGGGGATGTCTAGAGCTGTGAAGGTTGTTGGTTATGTGTTAGAGTAGACACTAGTAGCTTGTGATGAGGCAGAACCTGGTTTACTTGTGTGGCTTAAGTTGCAAACATACAAAACATTTCAGCAAACTGTAAGGGCAGACATCTTGGTTATAAAGAGAGAGAGAAGAGAGAGAACCAACAAGTTTTACAGATATGCACAACTGGTAACCTTAGTGTACAGTGCCATCTACTGGTCAAGTGATATTAACACACAATGCTGTATATAGTACATGCTGTTGCATCCCCAACAAAGGTGAGTGTCTTTCTCTCTCTCTTGCTGGGAGGGGAGTGGACGGTGTATGGGGCGATGGTAGTGGAAGGCTCTCTCAGGTGGGGGGGGGGATTGGGGTGTTGTTGGTCAATGTCAGGTTCTCTGGGGGGGGGGTGCAAATTTTGTGTTGCCTAGGATCCAAGCCCAACTCCCTGTTAATTAACTTCAGAACCTTAGTTGGCAGAAGAATTGCTGGCCTTAAATAGTTGAATGATAGGGGTGGGGAGGATTGTGCCAGTGGAGGAACAAGGCTTACTTGTGACTAGCGCTGAAGTCATGACCACACAAACACCTAAAATTAGGTCTAGAATCCAATGGTCTCCACAATGATACATGAATAGATTTGAAGGCTAGCACGTCAGGTTGGTTTTAAAAACCAACATTAAAGTGGATCCTCACCCATAAATCGAAATTGTCTCCTGTCCATCCCTCCTCCGCTCTGCTACCTATATAGAAGTCCCACCTAGGTAAATGAGGTGAACTGTGCCCACTGTGCATCCTGGGATATGTATGTCATATATCCCAGGAGGCCTTACTGTTTCATTCACAGAGAAGTAGGGGAGCAGGCCTAATGGCATGCCATTGGAAGGGCCGCCCACCGAACCCAATGGGCCTCTCAAAGACAACATGGCATGGCATGGCAGGGCATGAGAGGATCTCACCAGGACAAAGCTGGATCCGCTGGAGTATCTGAAATGTGCAGATCCCACCTCCAGGTAAGCAAAGGAAAAATGTAAAAAAAAATTAGTGGGGTTAAGTGCAGATCTGCTTTATTAGCTACTTTGAAATTAAAAAAAAAAAAAAACTTGATGAAAAAATTAATAAAGGTATTTACATTTCCCTCAGCTTCTACCCACAGGCCGGCTAGATACCATGAGATCCTGAATCCAACACTGGCCACACCTTATCATCTAACCCTAGGTTCACATCTGTGCGGGTGCTGCCTCTACGGATCCGCACGAAAATCCGTGCAGCCGCACCACCCCCACAGAGAAATGCGGACCCGCAGGCCTGGTGCCATTAGTTCTAATGGCACATCGCCCGCACTTCAAAACGCAACCGTGCTGGGAACAGAGGTTCCCGTGCGGGCTGCGTTTTCCAAAGACGCGTAGGGACTTCTTTCCCTGCATGTCCCAGGTACGGGAGTCCATTCAAATGAAAGGGTTCTGGTGCTCGAGCAAAACGCGGCCCGCACGGCCGCATGGATGTGAACCGGGGGTGAGTGTGCAATCTTCTTTAGATCTCCCATCCTCATTGTAGGTCAGGAGCCATTCTAAACAAATGATTACTTTTATATAGGTAGGTCCTTGCACTAAACAGCCGTTAATTCATTTAAAGCAGATTGTACAACCTGGGTGGTCGGCTCTAGTGTCAGTTTTGATGTTTTGTCAGGTGTAACACACAATTAGGTATTAAGGATTATTATTATTCGCCTTGGAGTTGCATGACCTTAATAAACGCACGCCTTTGTGAATCCTAATATCTTTTTAATTTACAGTAGGGAGTGCATTATGTCATATATATATTAGAGCAAGCGGATATGACGGCTTTTTCTTTATGCAAAGTCTTTCTTTGTGCTCTCAGTCAGTGTGGTTTGTTTTACCACTTCTGGTTCATTGGGGTCACTTCTCTATGAATCACTGTTTCAACACTTTGATGATATAAAACAACAGGAATTATGAAACCATATGGCAGAGTGAGTCCCCACGGACGGCACGACACGTACAGAGGATCATAACTGTTTATGGCAATCTGAAGTTTTGAAGGACACTCAGAAAGAGTCTGGTGTATGGAGAACTGTCTTTTTTTTTCTGGTCAATCTTTATGTGTCGTTGTGCTAAGGTGTGGCAAAGGCAAATCAAAACTGACAGGTGTCTCTCTTTGTCAGGAAGGATTCATTTGTGAACATTTTCATTGTGCTAGTTGTGTTTATATTGTCATTGCATTTAAGAGGCAAAAAGAACAGCATTAATAGTTTATTTATTTATTTCAGGTACTTATATAGCGCCGTCCATTTACGCAGCGCTTTACAAATATATATTGTACATTGACATCAGTCCCTAACCCTCAAGGAGCGTACAATCTAACGTGGTAATGGCAGTGGAATATTTTTATCCTGAGTCACAAATGATATTGCTCCAGAATACAATTCATTTTATTGCAATAATATCACTAAATTCCTGTGTTATGTGTTATATCACTGACAATGCTACTCTCCCAATATAAATGTTATATTACACTAGACGCATCACTGCTGTGCTATACACACCGCTCTTCAGATATAAGTATTATACAGGAGTGACATCACTGCTCTCCAGAAACAAGTTATATTACAGAAGAGTGACATCACCACTTTCCAGATATGTTATGTTATACAGGAGTGACATCACCGCTCTCCAGATATAAGATATATTATACAGAGTGACATCACCACTTTCCAGATATAAGATATATTATACAGAGTGACATCACCGCTCTCCAGATATAAGATATATTATACAGAGTGACATCACCGCTCTCCAGATATAAGATATATTATACAGGAGTGACATCACCACTTTCCAGATATGTTATGTTATACAGGAGTGACATCACCGCTCTCCAGATATAAGATATATTATACAGAGTGACATCACCGCTCTCCAGATATAAGATATATTATACGGGAGTGACATCACCGCTCTCCAGATATAAGATATATTATACAGAGTGACATCACCGCTCTCCAGATATAAGATATATTATACAGGAGTGACATCACCGCTCTCCAGATATAAGATATATTATACATGAGTGACATCACCGCTCTCCAGACATAAGATATATTATACAGGAGTGACATCACCGCTCTCCAGATATAAGATATATTATACAGGAGTGACATCACCGCTCTCCAGATATAAGATATATTATACGGGAGTGACATCACCGCTCTCCAGATATAAGATATATTATACATGAGTGACATCACCGCTCTCCAGATATAAGATATATTATACAGGAGTGACATCACCGCCCTCCAGACATAAGATATATTATACAGGAGTGACATCACCGCCCTCCAGACATAAGATATATTATACAGAGTGACATCACCGTTCTCCAGATATAAGATATATTATACGGGAGTGACATCACCGCTCTCCAGATATAAGATATATTATACAGAGTGACATCACCGTTCTCCAGATATAAGATATATTATACGGGAGTGACATCACCGCTCTCCAGATATAAGATATATTATACATGAGTGACATCACCGCTCTCCAGATATAAGATATATTATATGGGAGTGACATCACCGCTCTCCAGATATAAGATATATTATATGGGAGTGACATCACCGCTCTCCAGATATAAGATATATTATACAGGAGTGACATCACCGCTCTCCAGATATAAGATATATTATACAGGAGTGACATCACCGCTCTCCAGACATAAGATATATTATACAGGAGTGACATCACCGCTCTCCAGATATAAGATATATTATATGGGAGTGACATCACCGCTCTCCAGATATAAGATATATTATACAGAGTGACATCACCGCTCTCCAGATGTAAGTTAGGAGTGACATATTTGCTGTCCAGATAAAAGCTACATAAGGAGTGCAGCTCTCCATGCATACAGGTAACACAGTAAACAAAGTCGGTGGAATAAGACATCATTGGTGAGTTGAGTCTGGAGGATTTACAGCTGCAACAAGTTAAACTTTCCCCGGTTTTGTCTGCCATGGAAGTGATGCCACCCAGTGTGAAATATCTATGAGACAAACCAAGGGTTGGCTGCTGGGATTCCCACATGTGGTCAGTGAGGTTTATGTATCTCCAGAAAGGTTTTTCGGCATTCAATTTCTAATTGTGGGCACATAGAGGCAGAGATATACTGGGATACATGGCACAATGGTATAGCATAGGACGTGGTGTGCAGAAAACTGTTAAAACATACTTCAGTGTGTGCTGCATATGATACATTTGTAGCCAATCACAACGAATAAAAAATAGGATACTGCTTTAAACATGGACACAAGGAAAAAATTAGGCTACAAAAATGATATACAATTTATTACTTCCCTACCGTGTTTGAAATCAGAGAGAAGCTGATAGAGACATTACTGGGTCTCTAGTGTGTGAAAGCCTTTACAAGGTCTGTGTATGTACTTGACCCCATTATGTGATGAGGAGTGCCAGCAATGCCAGAGTCAATGCTTTTTGCATTATAAGAGACAGGCTTAGTTTTATCTCGGATTAGATTTGCTCAGATGACATGCTGAGATAGGGTAATGTCCACACCATCGGCAGACAGACAACTCATGGGGCCCCCGGGCAATAGGGGATCATGGGGCCCCTGTGTCTTTGCCAAACTCAAAAAAGCCTATGAAAAAGGTACCAGGGGCATCTCATGGGGCCCCCTACTGACCCCGTACCCTCGGGCAGTGCCCGAGTTTCCAAATGGTCAGTCAGCCCCTGGTCCACACACAGGAGCTACAATTAATTTTGGTCAAATGCAAGAAGTAGGAAATCCAACTGAACTGGACTTGCTGTGTAATCCTGAACAACATCACAGAGCAACTCACGTTGGCATTATATATTTATATTTTTTAATACTTACCTTTTGCAAAGTCTTCTGAAGTGTGGCGTGGTGACATCGCCTCTTGGGGCACGGCCATGACGCACTGACTTTACAGTAGAGTGTTTGGGTTGAATGATTCTGGATATCTCGAGGTGAAGAAGAGACACAGCGCTAGTTTGTAGGTTAGCTTTGCAGCCTGAATTCGAAAAGAACAAACAAGGGCGCACTCTCATCGTGCATTACCGTGGTATAACACGTATTTTATTAAATGAAAAGAGGATATATACTCACAAACCAACGTGATAAAAGGCAGTAAAAGTGGTCCACAAGAACAGTCACAATACATCTGTGTCTAATGGTGCAGATAGTCTAACGCGTTTCGGGAGCTAAACCCCCTTCCTCAGAGCTCCCGAAACGCGTTAGCCTATCCGCACCATTAGACACAGATGTATTGTGACTGTTCTTGTGGACCATTTTTACTGCCTTTTATCACGTTGGTTTGTGAGTATATATCCTCTTTTCATTTAATAAAATACGTGTTATACCACGGTAATGCACGATGAGAGTGCGAAATAAAAATCAAAAAATGTGGCGCTACTCATAGAACTTAAAAAATACTAATAAAAAAAAAAAAAAAATATTTTAAAATATATATAACACATACAATACACCTCGTGAGATGAATATACATATAATAATCAAGTGGTCATAGTGATCAGAAAATATATATTAAACTAATATCATAAAAAACATAGTGTATAAATACTGTGCATTACCAATCTTTGTGAAAATTTCTAACACATGAAAGCTATAAATAGTTATAATAATTAAACTGTGATCAATCATGCAAATAAGGTGCAAAAAATGTCACACTAAAACACAAATGAAAATAAAAAATGTGTAGACAAATGTCCAATGGGTGGGTGACACCACTACTGCAATTGCAAGCACACGTGATCATAAAGTGACTCCAGGTGCAGAAACTCCAACACACGGCTAGATTAGCCTCTCACCTCCAGGCTTCGACCTGTGAAGGTCAAAGCATATAGTGGGATCAAACCCTCAAATCCTCTCAGCATCTACTGATATCCACTGATCCACTTTCCCCATCCATGGATATCCTTCTCTAGGGGTCGATAATCAAGCAGTCGCTCCTCTTATGGGATATGGGTATGTGCCAAAAAAATAAACACAATCTCCCATAGTGTAGCAGGTAAATTTAATAAAAAGATCAAACCATAGACATATGGAGACGACTCACATCCATCCTCCAAGATGACAACTTTACAACCCTATGCTTTTGGGTGTAATCTGCATGGGTGTACAGGAATCAAAAAAGGTGCACCAAGATGGCCACCACGCCGGAAGTGCGTCACCACGTCAGGCCGACGCGTTGCGTCACAATATCATGTGACTTCCTCAGGGCTCACGATGAGAGTGCGCCCTTGTTTGTTCTTTTCCACTAGTGGTCAGATTCCCCGATCTTAAAAGGGCAGCACCTCTTCGGTTGGCATTTTGGCATCGCCTTAGTTGTATGAAGACTGGAGCGCTGGTTTCGTTCGTTCATCTTTTGCAGCCTGAATTGTTTGAGTTTTTTTACCACCTGAGGACATTTTAAGAAAAGTAACATTTTTGCCTAGAGTTGAGCTTTTACTACCACTAGCTATACCATGGCCTAGATAAATGAAAAAAAAACCTGTAATATTAGGTTTATAATAGGAGACCATTATCAAAACTTTATTTCTATAAAGTGCCTCTGTCAACAAGAAATTCAGTTTACTATTTAGATCAGCCTATCTAAACCAGGGTCCTGTGGAACCCTATGGTTTCACCTGAGGTTGGTAGGGGTTCTTTGAGCAACAGGCAGTGTCTCTTAGATGAGTATAGTAACCAATGTTACCAACTATCTTTTTAGCTATCTGTAAGGGGTAATTTTTCCAAATGACCACCAAGTAAAGACAATGGAATACAGGCCGGGGAAATTTATTGGGTGGGGGCGGAAAGATGGTGGGAGGAGAAGAGAATAGGTAAATTTATGTGAAAATTTGTATTTTTCAATGGTTTGATATAATGATGTTATTATAAAAGATATAATAATAATAAAAAATTAGTAGGCGTTCCATGAGCCTAGAGCCATGGTTTTTCCAAGTCAAAAATGTTGTGAAGGGTGTTTTGTTCACCAGGGAAAGAATTCTTCGGTCATCCACCACAGTTGTTTTCCGTGGTCTTCCAGGTCTTTTGGTGTTGCTGAGCGTTCCGCTGCGTTCCTTCTTTTTAAGAATGTTCCAAACAGTTGTTTTGGCCACGCCTAATGTTTTTGCTATCTTTCTGATGGGTTTGTTTTGTTTTTTCAGCCTAATGATGGCTTCACTGATAGTGACAGCTCTTTGGATCTCATCTTGAGAGTTGACAGCAACAGATTCCAAATGCAAATAGCACACTTGAAATGAACTCTGGACCTTTTATCTGCTCAATGTAATTGGGATAATGAGGGAATAACACACACCTGGCCATGGAACAGCTGAGAAGCCAATTGTCCCATTATTTTTAGTCCCTTAATAAGTGGGAGGCACATATGCAAACTGTTGTAATTCCTACACCGTTCACCTGATTTGGATGTAAATACCCTCAAATTAAAGCTGACAGTCTGCAGTTAAAGCACATCTTGTTCATTTCATTTCAAATCCATTGTGGTGTATAGAGCCAAAAATGTTAGAATTGTGTTGATGTCCCAATATTTATGGACCTGACTGTAGATACAATAACATTGTTTATAAAGTATGTGCATTCATTTTACAATGCAATACTCAATTAGGTGCTGACTTTTTGAATAATTATCTGCAGAGTCCAGGCATGTAGCACCGTCCTAGGTTCCTGCCTGCATGAAGCTTTGTGGTCGAACGACTGAGATATAAAGAACATACAAATGGCTGACGTTCCCGCCGGTTCCTCAGTAACAGCAGAATGTAGGAAGTAAAAGTCGCTTTGTATCAGTCTACCCTACAGAACGGTGATCACTCCATGGAACATGTGATTCTTCTTAATAGCCCTTCCATTACATATTCTAAGTTGGGGTTCTGTGCTGGGAAAAGCCGCAGAGATCTCTGACATTTAAATATGTTTCAGAAGCCAACCATGTCCTAGAGAAATAAATCACGACAAGATAGAATTCCTCAACGGCTCAATATTTTCATGCTAGGACAGGCTTCAGCAATGGTGATCGGGTGAACTTTCATGATTTCATACAATTATTCGCATCTCCTAACATCTTCTCCCCAGCAGCTGTGAAAACATTGTTATTTTGGGGGGGTTTTTTTCTTCACCGAATTGAACTTTGGATGGAAATAGAAGATGCCGAAACAATGGAGTGAAGTGCATTTACCCCTGTGACTTGCCATATTACTGCTAAAACAGGCACATGGTGCAGCCACATCATTATAAGCACTGCTAATTTTATTACCTGACAGGTACTCTGCACAAATAGTCACACTTTTGATTTGTAATGATGTCAGGCCGCCATGGACATTAACGCGTAGCTGTCTCCTAGGACATTACGCAGACCATAAAGCGGTAGTTGCAGGTTAAAAACACAAAGTATAAATAAGGGTGCAGCGCTTATATAAATATCATTAAAATTGAGTATATAACCAGCGATGTGAATCATATAATAAATTATGTATAAATATCAGTCCAATGGTATACGTTAAAATATAAATAAAAAGTGTATCCAATAACCAATCACTCGACAAAGTGAAGATTCATGCATGAAGTGCAAACAAAGTCCATATGTGAAGCCTAATAGTGAGATATCAGATAAAGGAGTGAGTGATCCCTTCCCATATCGTCTGGTGAGAATCAAGTAATAAATTGCGCACTCACCAGATGCGCAATGTCATTGCGGATTTGAGAATACAATATCTCAGAAGGTCAACTGAAGTATCTTAACCTCCCTGGCGGTATTCCCGAGTGTAGCTCGGGGTAAAATTTCAGTACCAAGAGTGGTAACCCCGAGCTACACTCGGGAATACACTGCAGCGTTGCATAGGGAGTCCCTGCAGCACTTACCTTGTCCTTCACTCCCGCGATGCGTCCCCTGCAGCATCCCCAGCCATCTCCTCCGGCCGATGCCGGCATCCCGGCTTCCGTGTTCCGGTCCCTGTGATGTCAGGACGTACGGCAGCCGTAACCAGCGGCAATTATAAAAATTTTAAAAAATGGCATTTTTTTGTAAACGAATATTACATAGTAAAACATTCCTGTATCAAACCATTTCACATACATTTTGACCCGAGTGCTTTGTCCGGCGCCCTGCCTGCATTTTTACTGTTCTTTCTGCCTGGAAACTGAGAAACGTCCATGGCGTCCAAAAAGCGTCCCTTTAGGTCAGACGCGGTTTTAGACCGGCTAGAGAACAGCGATAGTAAATCAGAACCACTTGCAGAATTGAGTGATAATGATTCGTGGGGGAAATTCCTCATCAGACACTGAAAACGATTCTGCGACTGAACTCAGTGATGTACAAACTTGGCACTCTATTTCAAATTTCAGTGTTTTTGGTTTGATTATATTATTGAAATAAATTTATTATTATATTATTATTATTTTTATGATTATTTATTAAATTATAATTTATGATTTCGTGTTTCAAATTTTATTATACCCGGGATGTTTACTAGACTCTTGTTCGGACAGATTTCTGTGAGTTATTCCTAAAAATTACAGACCTACAATAAAAAAAATACATATTTCCATGCAAAAATAATGTACCGCTTTGAGTACAGAAATACTGACATAATCAGACCGCTAGGGAGGTTAAGGTATGTGCCTAATGTAGTATGATGCAGTAAAATGTAGTATGATGACCAGTAAAATCCCAGCCTTCGCCATAATTCTAGGTTTTATTCAGCTTTTTTCACTATAATCCTTTTTCTTCCTCAGTTGAGACATAAGACAAGGCAGTAGGACTGTCCTGTTATACAACAAAAGCTATTGAATGTCCCCAAGCGACAGAGTGCTTCTTGCCTTAAGGCACCTGTCTACCTACTGAGTGATCATCACCCTAAGGCAGTTATGTCTCAGCCCATTTGTCACCTACATATTCCTACCCTCAGCGGACTCTTGACTACCGCTAGCAGTAAACCAGCCGTTGTAAAGCTCAGCTGTGGTTCAACATTTTACCAAGTATAAACTACAAGTGCTTCTGTCACATCGATGGCCTGCGTGGATGAAGAGCTGCCTGCTCAGGGAGCACTGGAGATGCTTGCTCTATATCACGATGGTGTCTTCGGTCCCAGTGAGGAATACGGTCTTTGTAAAATCAAGAATGATTCCTTTTTTCTGTCCAGGTTCAGCTCCCACCCCCCCCCCCCCCCCAGTCACCAACCCCAACCTCCAGAGTCACTCCCTGCAGTATATTATGCTTTTTTTTTATTAGCAATGGGTGATAATACAAAGATCAGCATCATGTGATGACGCCAGTGCCACTCGTTCCATCATTACAATGTGAAAGCACTCACAGTATGTCCTCAGTCTTCCAGGTTGAATGATGCTGGATGCCATTCAAACTAGATGACTGAGGACATCTAATGGCAAAAAGGTATTACTGCAGGGGACAATTCCGGAGAGGAGGTAAGCATTGCAGCCAAATCTGTTTATTCATGATAAATAATGGGGAGACCGAGATTCGGCAACTTCAGCAAATTTTTAAATTTTACTTTAGGATAAAGTGGGGGAGGTAAAACCTTCTGTCAGGTATTCACTGCTGTCTTTTCTTCCACCTAAGAGATTTCTACACTTTCTGTCCCAGAGACACAACAGGAAGTGAACTGAAACCTTCTCAAAGTGAGGGGAAATTCCAGCTATGCCACAGGAAGAATTCCCCCTATACTCCTGTTTCTGATTTCTTTCTGTTCAAGGGACCAAGTGAGTGTGAACCTCTCCAATGGGATGCAAAAAAAAAAAAAAAGACTTGAAATCTGAACTTCTCCCTACTTTACCCAAAATTAGAAATATGTTTTGTCTGGAGTCAATGTGCTTTTTCTTTTTTAGATTTCTTTGTTTCAAGACGTGCTGTTCTATCATATCCTAGCATAATGTGTGTGGTCATTTGTGTTATGATAGCAAGTGTACAATCCAAACGCACACGTTCCTGCGTTAAAAATGGTGGTGTGTATAAGTGGGTGCTGCAGTGACCGTCGGCTGGAACCGAACAGAATCAGCGAGGGAGAATGTCACCAGCACACCGAGGATCACCAATACGGGTCCAAACGTTTTAATGAACAATCACATAGTTACAGCAAGGCAACGTTGCGGAGTCTCGCAGGACCCCTTCATCAGGCATGTGACCTGGTCCTGCGAGACTCCGAAATGTTGCCTTGCTGTAACTATGTGATCGTTCATTAAAACTTTTGGACCCACATTGGTGAACCTTGGTGTGCTGGTGACATTCTCCCTTGTGTTACGATCAGGGGCGGATTGGCAACTCATGGGGCCCTCGGGCAATAGGGGATCATTGGGTCCCTGTGTCCTTGCCCAAACTCAAAAAAGCCTATGAAAAGGTACCAGGGGCATCTCATGGGGCCCCCTACTGACCCCGGGGCCCTCGGGCAGTGCCCGAGTTTCCAAATGGTCAGTCCGCCCCTGATTACGATAGAACGCAAAACTAGTTGGGACATTTTTGATGCCCCCCCCTTCTCTGTCATTGGTTGCTTAGATGCAGCATCCTTGGGTGCTAGGGTGCAGGCAGCCAGGCCACACAGTTTCACTGGTTGTTATGGTGCAGGCAGCTGTGCCAGGGACACAGAGCAGCCCTGAGGCTGAACAGGCATTGTGGACCATGTGTCTGCTATGGACAATCTTACCTCAGAAACCCCACCCCCACCATGCCTTTATGAGTACCAACTGAGGCCACAATCAAGCTCATGGGGGGGGGGCACAGCCCTAAGGTCATTTTTTTTTTTTTTAACCCAGAGTGGTGCACCAAAACAAAACACCTAAGCAGCACAGTGGCTAAATGGTTAGCACTTCCACCTGGCAGTACTAAGGTCGTTGGTTTGAAGCCCAACCACAGCACCTCCTGCCTGGAGTTCCTCCAACACTCCAAAGACATGCTGGTAGGTTAATTGGATCCTGTCTAAATTGGCCCTAGTATGTGTATGTATGAATGTAAGTTAGGGACCTTAGATTGTACGCCCCTTGAGGGTTAGGGACCTTAGATTGTACGCCCCTTGAGGGCTAGGAACCTTAGACTGTACGCCCCTTGAGGGTTAGGGACCTTAGATTGTACGCCCCTTGAGGGTTAGGGACCTTAGATTGTATGCCCCTTGAGGGTCAGGGACCTTAGATTGTACGCCCCTTGAGGGTCAGGGACCTTAGATTGTACGCCCCTTGAGGGTTAGGGACCTTAGATTGTATGCCCCTTGAGGGTCAGGGACCTTAGATTGTACGCCCCTTGAGGGTTAGGGACTGGTATGACTGTACAATATATATGTAAAGTGCTGTGTAAATTGACAGCGCTATATAAGTACCTGTAATAAATAAATAAGTGTCCAAAAAAGTGAATGTGAAAAACACACACAAAAAAGTGCATTTAAGGGTGTGTCTCTAGTCCACCTCCCAAAAAAGGACTCTACCCTGGCCTTCCAAGGCGCATGTCTCCTGATAGTGGCAGGGCACAACTTGGTGAACCTAGCAAAAAGGCCTGGCAGACCCCTCTCCTCATGGTCAGCCAAAACTGGCTACAGAGTACTAGGTGAGGGAGTCTCCTGAAGAGAGACCCTCTGGGGAGGAAGGAAGGAAGGAAGGAAGGAAGGAAGGAAGGAAGGAAGGAAGGAAGGAAGGAAGGAAGGAAGGAAGGAAGGAAGGAAGGAAGGAAGGAAGGAAGGAAGGAAGGAAGGAAGGAAGGAAGGAAGGAAGGAAGGAAGGAAGGAAGGAAGGAAGCGGCCACACATCCTCTCCCCAGACTTCATGGTAGGCCCAAGGACCCACAACCACCATCCAAGTGAAAGAAATACAGGCAAAAGTGCCAAGTGACAAACTTGTGGAGAAAAATAAATTAAATAAATAGGTGCTAGTGCAGAGTGCATTTGCTAGGCTTTGTGGCCGGGTAGCACAATTTTCCTTGACTTGGCCAGAAGGCCTAACCCAAAGAGGCACAACATTACGAGTGGTGACATGACCTTGTGCTTATTTACATAGTGTGCATCCCAGGTCTATTAGTGCTGCTAACAACACCCCTGGAACAACCAACTCCCAGGGGGTACAGACACGGCTAGATCTCTGCCTTCCCAGCCTATGACCAAACCGTGCAGCACTGCTCAAATCTGGAAGTAAAGGGCCCCTCAGAACCCTTCACATCAAGGGAGTACTCTCAACCTGCACCTTACATGGTGCATTCTCATTTGGTTTTCCTCAGGACCCCCATCATACCAGCAGAGGTACTATATAGCCAGCCATTCCTACCATAAGGCCAAAATGATGGCAGAGCACCCCTACTGGACACTGATAAGAACACATACTATGCTTGATCCTAGTCAAAAGGCTGGGAAGGACCCTAAGGTCAGTCCTACATCTGAAATTGGCTTCTAGTGTGAACCTTCCTGGAAGCCTTGCTTAGAATTCTCTCTTCCAGAGTTAGCAGCTCTGACTGATCGCATTATGGAGAGATTGCATGACTAATGCCTTGGCTAGGTCACATGACTGCGCCATTAATGTTTTCAGCACTTTTAGTTACTTTTGACTACAGTATAATAACAAGAAAGCAAAAAGAAAAAAAATGTATGTGCAAGAAACCTTTTTAGGTTCTGTATATTGATGTTTTATCTGTCAATATAGTCAAGGAAAAGCTTTTAAATAGTTTTAGCAGCTAAAAGGTATCACTTTGCCTTCTCTACTGAAGCATAGGGGTTAATATTTATGGAAATGTGAAAAAATTCTGGATTATAGGTTTTCTAATAATTTTTTTTTAAACCAATACGTTTTATGCAAATGATACACCGAAAATGAAATGAAACCTCCATTATAACAAGAATAACAGAGCAGAAAAAGCCAGGTGCCTGATATTATTTACGCACCTGCCTCAGAGGAATTATGGGACACGAGTGAGGTCATCCACAGCGAGGTCAAAGTTCGATCTCAATAAGAAATGAAAGAAAGAAACAATATGAATTCCAATGTCTTTTCCTGAAGCTGTTTTCACACTTTTCCTTCCTGTTGCAGGAGACCTGTCCTGTGTAACAATTTGCTTTCAGTTCCTTCACCAGATGGCGAGAAAAAGCCCTCAACTGCAGCCCCGAGCAGCCTAAGCGAAACCACATTTCATCCTGTGTTGTTTTTGTAGCTTTGGTGTGAATATAGCCCAAATGCAACACAGTGACAACCCTGTTCTGTTCAGCAACTTCCCGCTCACAACTGAGCCATGGTAAAGCATGATATTTATATATTGTGTGTATATATACACTATCTCCCAGAAGTGAGTCCCCCCCTCACATGTTTATAAATATTTGATTCTCTCTTTTCATGTGACAACACTGAAGAAATGACACTTTGCTACAATGTGACGTAGTCAGTGTACAGCTTGTATAACATGGAAATTTGCTGTCCCCTCAAAATAACTCAACACACCGCCATTAATGTCTAAACCGCTGGCAACAAAGGTGAGTCCACCCCTAAGTGACAAGGTCCAAAGTGGGCCCAAAGTGTCAATATTTTGTGTGGCCGCCATTATTTTCCAGCACTGCCTTAACCCTCTTGGGCACGGAGGTCACCAGAGTTTCACGGGTTGTCACTGGAGTCCTCTTCCTCTCCTCCATGACGACATCACGGAGCTAGTGGATGTTAGAGACCTTGCGCTCCTCCACCTTCCGTCTTCCACTCCTCCATGACGTCATCACGGAGCTGGTGGATGTTAGAGACCTTGCGCTCCTCCACCTTCCGTCTTCCACTCCTCCATGACGTCATCACGGAGCTGGTGGATGTTAGAGACCTTGCGCTCCTCCACCTTCCGTCTTCCACTCCTCCATGACGTCATCACGGAGCTGGTGGGTGTTGGAGACCTTGCGCTACTCCACCTTCCGTCTTACACTTCTCCATGATGTCATCACGGAGCTGGTGGATGTTATAGACCTTGCGCTCCTCCACCTTCCGTCTTCCACTCCTCCATGACGTCATCACGGAGCTAGTGGATGTTAGAGACCTTGCGCTCCTTCACCTTCCGTCCTCCATGATGTCATCACGGAGCTGGTGGATGTTATAGACCTTGCGCTCCTCCACCTTCCGTCTTCCACTCCTCCATGACGTCATCACGGAGCTGGTGGATGTTAGACACCTTGCGCTCCTCCACCTTCCGTTTGAGGATGCTCCACAGATGCTCAATAGGGTTTAGGTCTGGAGAGACGCTTGGCCAGTCCATACTGTATGTATATAGGCAGCACAGTGGCCTAGTGGTTAGCACTTCTGCCTTGCAGTAATTGGGTCATGGGTTCAATTCCAAACTATGGCGCCTCCTGCATGGAGTTTGTATGTTCTCCCTGTGTTCGTGTGGGTTTCCTCCAGGTACTCCGGTTTCCTCTTGAACTCCAAAGACATGCTGGAAGGTTACTTGGCTCTTGTCTAAATTGTCCTAGTTTCATCCATGGCCATGTGAGATCTCCTGCATGGTGGGGGGTTGGGGAAACACCTGGCAACCTACCCTGTAAAATAATTGCTAAGAGAATTCATGGAAAAAGTCACTTGTGAGTGACGGTCCGTGCAATCGCCAAGGGTCAGATACAAGTGGATAGATAGATAGATAGATAGATATATATATACATTTTTTAAAAGGAAAAGTTCATCTTTTGACAAAAAATAATTGCACAGAAAAAAAATGTATTTATTATTTTTTGTTGCAGGAGCCTGTAAAGCATTGCACCAGTGATCAGCAGATTGCTGGTGCTATGCAGGACTCCTGCAGACCTGTCAGTATATCTGCTTGCCCGGACATCCCGTACACTCTGACAGGAAGACTGAATGAAGTACCAGGGTGCTCCAAAGCACCGTGGTAGTTCATTGAGAAAAACAAGCTGACAGCCGCTAAGGCTGATGGGACTTGTAGTTTTCTCATTCAAAGAGAATTCTGAATGAGTGACGTGGCTGGGCGGGCGGAGTCCTGCAAGACTGCGTTTTTTTGAACATTTTGACAGCTAAAAAAGAACCCTGTCAAAGCAGGGGAGCGGGGAGCAGCGGGGGCTGGTCCTTTCATAACAGGTTACATGTTACACCCTGAATCTGGGTGTAACACGTTATGAATGGTGAACTTATCCTTTCATTTTATTTTTTACTTTCAGCCTAGTTAAAAGGCTTCATTTGCTATCATCTTTTTAAAATAAATATAGTGAAAGTATGCAGCCTGCAGCGTCTTTCAAAGGAATTATTTTAACTTAAAGTGTATCTATGGTCAAATGTAAAATCATATATTCATTTTCATGTATAGATGAATCAGAGTGACTTGCGAGCCACAGGTGTGATAATTACTAGAGGATCGCAAACATGAAACACATAACTACAACTGTGTTGGAAATATCTACAAATATATGTTGCGCTCCTAAATACTTCTCAATAAATAATAATTAAATTATTACCATTAAATTAATTCAAATTATGATACAGATAACTAATAAAAGTGTATAAATACCAAAAAATATTAAAATAAATAGTTTAAACTAATCAATCTCCTCCAAATAAATATCAAAATAATTCCACATGAAATACTCCTCTAAAAAAATTTTTTTCCAAGTGCTCATAAATCATCTATTAGTGGCATGATGTACTTACTAATACCCTCAATTTCATTTAAATTCATAATACCCTCATTTAATATAATAAACATAGTAAACCAACTAATAACCCTCAACTAAAATGCATTTAGATGATCCCCCATAAATAAAAATAACCAAATGCTCATATATAATTAATAGTGATTAGTATGAATCCAAATACCATCAAAATAATAGTCCCATTGAATAAACAATTGTATATATATAGTGACTTGGTGCTTGTTGTTCTTCAATTTGTGACTTTTGTGAATCCTTCAAATAGTGAAGATGTGCGCTCACCTCCTTTGATGCCTGCAATTAGGCTATACACGCTTTCGGTTCACTTTCCCTGGAACCTGCTAGACATATACTTTTGCTGGTGAAATAGGGAGATCCTTCCTTTAGGAGTAATGGATGTATCCTCTGGTGGCTGATTATCCCCTCAGGGATTACACACTCCTTTTGTTATCCCAGACCTCCTAATTATCCTCTACTTGTGTTACTCCGCATGCAGGAAGAAATAGAGGACATAGTGCTTTACCTTTTAAAACTTTTTATTCCCACCATCCAAGTATTAAACTCACATTAGACAGGTTAAAGTAACGCAATATCCCAATGGAAATCCTCTGCTGGCCTCTGAGTCATACACCTGCCGTCTATCGTGTTGTGCGGCTCCTCTCCGAGTGATGACGTAGCCCCTCCCCTACGCGTTACGCCTCCAATCACGTGGCTTCATCAGGGGGTTGTGATCACACTAATACTAATCACTACTAATTACTTATGAGCATTTGGTTATGTTTATTTATGGGGGATCATTTAAATGCATTTTAGTTGAGGGTTATTAGTTGGTTTACTATGTTTATTATATTAAATGAGGGTATTATGAATATAAATGAAATTGAGGGTATTAGTACGTACATCATGTCACTAATAGATGATTTATGAGCACTTGGTAAAATATTTTTTTAGAGGAGTATTTCATGTGGAATTATTTTGATATTTATTTGGAGGAGATTGATTAGTTGAAATTATCTATTTAAATATTTTTTGGTATTTATACACTTTTATTAGTTATTTGTATCATAATTTGAATTAATTTAATGGTAATAATTTAATTATTATTTATTGAGAAGTATTTAGGAGCGCAACATATATTTGTAGATATATTCATTTTCGTATTGTCTTTCAATTATTTCTAGCCTACTCCAAATAATTTGAATCATCTTGAAGTTATTAATCTTACTTTACGAAGATCCCCTTTGAATTCTGTGACACATAGTCGCTATGTGTAGGCACTGCTGCGCCACACATTTCATAGAGCCAGCCTTCTGAACAACAAAGGTGTTGGGAGGAGGGGTTTCAGGAGGAGTCACTACAGGAATCAGCAAGGTACCATGGGGTATGTAGTCCTTAAAAATGGAGAAGCTGCAAAATATGCCGGGAATCCAGGACGTTGTGGAAAGAGACAGCCAGCAGACAGGCAACGCTCGCAGCATAAACAGAGATTTTTCAAGTAAACTTTCTGTATATTGGATCACTGGCTAGATACTCAGGATACTAGCAACTTCATGCTATCTTTGATCTCTGACTCTGTTTAGAGATATGGTGGTTTCTTTTGTTTACCTGATAGTTTCCCGTATCCTTCTACCTGGGAGACAGGTTACTATAGACCCCTACCTTGTCTACTCAACCTTTTTCTTACTCAGGAGAACAGACTATAAATACTCTACTGCTAGCCCCTCGAGAGTCACTGGATTTGGATCCCCCTTATTTTCCTGCATGGCCAGGCAACACACATTTTCCAACTTTCATTCAGAATCAATAACCAGGATGATGGCGGCTGCTTGATCCTGCTGCTCCGCTGCACACTGGTCGATTGCCGCTGATACCGGCAGCCGGGGGGGGGAGGGGGGGGACCCGGCCACTCAAGACCTACTCATGCCAGCTCTTAGCATCTCTGGCATCGCCCCTATGATGAAGGGGAAACATAAAACGGCGCTAGTGCACCTCCTGGAGACTGGGCCGCATCCAATATGGCCTCCACTGCCAGCTCCTGACACGTGGTAGACTGCAGCCCGGGGAGTTGCATCTCTGGACTTTTTTTCTCCCAGTCAGGGTGAGCAAGATCCCCCACTCTCCCCTTCTGAGGAAGAGTGCCTGGGTAGGGGCTCTCCCCAATCTACCAGCTCCTCATCAGACAGGGCTATGGGAGAGATTATTACCAGCCAAAGTAATATTATCGCTTGCCTTGAGTTACAGGCCTTCTCCTCCAAACTTTCTCAGCAGCCTCAGTTTGAATATTCGGGAGATCCTATCATACTGGTGAGATTCTCGGTTCTGTTGGATCAAGACCTAGAGAAGGCCAGTAATCGTATAACCACTGAGCTTAAGCAAGAATTCAAAGATCTTGGTGACTGTATCAATACCATAGAAACTAAGCTGGACACCACGGTATCCAGAACCAATCAGAAGACTGATCAGGTTTCTCATTTACATGTAAAATTGGAGGAAGCCTGGGCGAAAATCGACGACTTGGAAAATAGGTCCTGAAGATACAACTTTTGAATTAGAAGCCTTCCTGAGTCTTATACTGATACCCAAGCTGTAGTTATGGAACTGATGTGTTCCTTGCTTCCTGATGCACAGGATCATAAGCTTGAGTTGGATCGGGCCCATAGAGCCCTAATGGCCCCCCGTCCAAATGGGCCTTTCAGAGACATCATTGTGCAGCCCCATTTCTTTGGGGTTAAAGAAAGGATCATGATCAAAGCCAGAGAAAACCCCAATATTCAGATAGAAGGCCATGACGTCCAAATCTTTGCTGATATTTCACAGGCCACCACACAGAAACGACAAGCATTCAAACCACTGTTGAAACCTCTCCAAGATCAGAACATTAATTATCGTTGGATGTTTCCTTTTCGATTGTCCTTCACCTACAGAGGAAAATTGTATTCATTTGCCACCTTTACTGAGAAAAAATCCTTATTGCTACATCTGGGCTTGATTACTACTTCTCCATCTTTGACACCACAGCATCACTCACCTTACTCGGAAGACAAGAATTGACCGGAAACTGTCCATGATGAAATAGCAGACATAGTAATGCACGTGGTCAGAAGAGCACCCATTGCACAGCTCCCAACGTACACAGGACAATGTCTTTTGGCACACTGACTTATGAAGGTGGGTGTTCCCTGTGAATGTGCGTGCAGCCTTGAGCTGCTATCTGTTGGCATGTTACAAAACTAGTCTTGAGACTTTTTGATACCATCACGTATGTATATTGTATGTTCACATCAGTCCCTGCCCTCAAGGAGCTTACAATCTAAGGTCCCTAACTCACATTCATACATACACATACTAGGGCCAATTTAGACAAAAGCCAATTAACCTGCAAGTATGTTTTTGGAGTGTAGTTGGAAACCAGAGTACCCGGAGGAAACCCACGCAGACACAGGGGGAAAACAACTCTAGGCTGGTAGCATCGTGGTAGGGATTCAAACCGACGACCCTAGTGCTTCTAGGTAGAAGTGCTAACCACTTAGCCACTGTGCTGTTGAACTGCTGTGTTAACTTATTCTTCAGTAAAGCTTTTGAAACTTTGCCTTTGCCTGGTTTGAAGTTTCTCAAGGGGTGACATGGAAGTAACCGGAACATATAGTCTACAGCTCGGGTCACTAAGCACATTGAGGTATGAAGACAATGGTACAAGAGTTAATACGGTGTGAAGATGCAAGTGGTTACCAAGGCTAACAAAGGTTTCTCTATCAGCCTGTCATAACCGTGTACATGTGACAGGTGGAATAGTTTCTAGCAAGAGGAGTTGTCTGCACTCTCTCCATGAGCAGGTCCATCTTCAATAGCAATGGGAGAAGATCAGAATCGCAGAGGTCCCCACCCTGTACACAGGTATGAAAGAGGAAGAGTTAATTGAAGTGCATGAATGGAGTTGGTGCAAGGCAGGGCTCCATACCGTTACTGGGAGTGAGGTAGAGGTGATACATTGGACAGGTGGAGAGAGCAATGGCTCTGCGTGTCCAGGGGCGGACTGACCATTTGGAAACTCGGGCACTGCCCGAGGGCTTGGGGTCAGTAGGGGGCCCCATGAGATGCCCCTGGTACCTAGTCAATCGAGCTAGGTGGGTCAGGGGCACGCCAAAATTAGGGAATCTGGCCCTTGGCTGCACTAACTAGATGGTATAATACCCTGTTCTTATGATGTTTTACCAACGGTTCGAATTTATAAAATAAACATCCACGGGTCTCTCTGTATATTAATCCCACATATTTCCTAACATATTGTAGTACTCCCTCCCAGTCAGGGGCGGGCTGACCATTCGGGCACTCGGGCGCTGTCCGAGGGAGTGGGGTCAGTAGGGGGCCCCATGAGATGCCCCCGGTACTTTTCATAGGCTTTTTTGGGTGTGGTTTGAGTGTGGGCAAGGACACAGGGGCCCCATGATCCCCTATTGCCCGGGGGCCCCATGAGTTGTCAGTCCGTCCCTGTGCGTGTCCCTTCTAAATGCATCAGAGACTGCAGTGGTGTGTATTACATGGAGAGAGTTTACTAAAGTTCAGTCATTTGTGCAAGTAAAGGTACCCATGTGTAAGGTAGTAACCCTATCCAAAGTGACTAGTGTAGCCCAGAAGAACCCACTCCAGGGTAGACCTCCTTTGTGACCCTTGCTTGACACCCAACAAGGAGGGGAACATGGAGGACAAGACAGCCCCTTACCATCCCTACCCCTGCATGTGTGTTTTTATGTGCGTGAGGTTATTAGTTTGTGAGTTCTTTATTAGTTCTTTTATTAACCTATCTAGAGTGTTCATTGTATTACACCTGATCAGACCACATTGGCTGGGCTGTGTATGAATCCCCGACATTCCCACGAGTATCTCCCGGACAGTTCATAAAGGCCTCTTGTGCTTCACATACAAAACTCTTGAGGTCAGACAAAGGTTAAATGTCATTCATACCTTATGCATAATGCACTCCATGATGCTAATCAAAGTCATTAGGCCGTCCTTAAAGTGGACCCATCACAATGCTACTACTTCACAGAGGATTTGTATTACAGACAGGGGGCCTCCAATCTTTTATTCCATCTAGTAATTGTATCATGGCATTGGGATTCACCACATTCCGCAAAAGAGGTTTAACGTCTATTTGTAAATGACAGGAGGTCTATTAGCTAAACAATTTGGTCTGTCATCATGGCTGGATGGGTAATGCCTTCAGATTACAGTATGTTCCTCATGTTCTTCTCGGGTTATCACCTGTCCGGTAAAAATGTGACTTGTTGCCAATGTAATAGGAAAGAGTTCTGGGTGAAACTGTGTACGATGCACAAATAACAGCTGTCTGTGATGTAGCCAGAAAAATAAAACCTTATATCATTGTTACCGTTCAGAATGTTTGGAGAACATATAACATATCACACCTATGGACAGCTGCAATGTCACTTTTGTAGAATATAAATTATATATAGAAGGCAAGTAAAGTCACTGCTGTGCAATATAAGATATGGTTATCTGGAGAGCAGTGTATCTTATATTCGGAGGTAAGTGAGGTTACTTTGCCATCTATAACTGATCAGGGGAGCAGTAATATCTCACCTGTAAAATGTAACTCATACTTGCAGAGCAGTGATGTCACTTTGGAAAAATATCATTTGCACAGCAGTAATGTTATCCAAGTAAATATCAGTCAATTGTGGAAAATGATAAAGTTAAATGTAATTTATATTTACAAAAAAAGTGATTACAACGCCTGAAAACATAACTAGGATTTTAAAAGTAGTAAATTGTGGGGCCATCGACTAGTGCTCCAATTTTATTTTCAGTTTATGCCTCTATGCGGTCCTAAAACGTGCCTGAATTTTGCCTAGAAATGGTCTGTTGGATCAATATTGGAGGGAGTGGTTATGCTGTTACACAGTTCATATTTATGTTAATGCACATGTGAATTCACCATTTCCTATGGATATTTCTATAGTTAGTTATATGCTGCCATCCAGTGGCCTTATTTGGTAATGCACTTGTTTTCATATTACCTCCCTGAGATCTATGACGCAATTCATTTGCATATGAAGCTCCTCCCTTCTTCTTGAGTACAGCACTTCCTGTGTCATGGATGCAGCTAACAGTCCACATGTAACAGGGACACATGTATTCTGCATAGTACGCTACAGAAAGTATCATCTTTTGACCGCATAATACTGGAAACCATTCATTCTGCTATATCCTGTTGTCACATGTACAGAATAAAGCAACTTCTGGATGAACACAGTATTGGTGAGTTCAAGCTATCTGATAAGGATTGCCCACAGTGATTATATCTGCTTATACAGGCTAGGCATAGAGGTCTCACAAGGGATAAATTGCTATCACAACAATCTGAGTCAGAATAGTGGATAAGTGGCCTTGGATTTAATTTCATAGTGCAGGGCATAGTCTATATCAGGGGTCTCCAAACTTTCTAGACAAAGGGCCAGTTTATTATCCTTCAGACTTTAGGGGGGAAAGGGGAAGTGGAAATTTTCCTGGCATCAGTGGGAGTAAAAATGGCCACATTTGGTATTAGGAAGTGAAATAATGTCCCATCGTTGGTATCATTGGGAAGTATAGTGTCCCATTTTGGTGTCAGCTGGCACAATAGTGTCTTGTATCACTGGGAGGAATAGTGCCCCAAGGACCGGACAAAGGCAAGTAAAGAACCGCTTCTGGCCCCTGAGCAGCAGTTTGGAGACCACTGGTCTATATTATGGAATGCTATTCCCCCCATTACACAGCTCTCAAATACGGAGGTGCCTCAAAATAAACCTCAAGCAAAATATAGGAGTAAGAAGAGAAACGAGCACTAATGGATTTCCAGTCCAGAAATATTTATTCTATTGTAAAAATCTAGAGGAAACGGGTCAATGCATTATGGAGAGTTGTGTCTTACCCCCTTCATCAAAGCTTAAAACAGAAGTTCGGGATTAAAAAAACACCAAACATTCATACTCACCTATGTGGATGCAGCATCGATCCAATGTCCCCTGTTACCTCTGCATCACTCAGTTCTCAGTATTCAGTGCTCCTTCATCGCTCACTGGAGCACTGGGCTGTGTATGGGGCAGGAACGGCTGGCTCAGGCTCTCAGTTGCTGGCTGAGAAACTGAGCCAGCTGCTGGTGCAGGCATCTGGGTGGATCCTGACATTAAAGTCAGGATCTCTCCAGAGTCTGGACCGGCTTAGTGACGTCACCACATGCAGTGTGGAAACAGATGTAATTTGATTTTGTTGACTTACATTTTGGCCTTTTTTTAATTTTTGATATTTATTTAACTCACATGTTTTATTTAAGGTGGTCTATAAGTGTATGAAAGGTTATTGGTGTTAGGCGCCTACGTTTTGTATATGGAATTTGTCTAAAAGAACACCGCATGAGCATTAGCCGATTATATTGAACACAAGAACTCCCATTCAGGAATCAGCCTTCCAAGGACATAGTTGAACATACAGCTCTTTCTTAATAACAGAAGCAGCTAGGGCTCCAATGTTTGCAAAAATCCTTGCAATGTACATTGATCACCCAGAGGGATTGTTTTTATCTCTCAAAAAAAAAGTGGGGTTACTTATTAAAGATACAAACTTTTGGAATCTTCTTTGGGTTCCTTCCTTGGGCAATATACAGTACCTGAAGAAGGAATCTAATGAAGGCCTTGAACGTTTCCACCTTTAAAGCAATATTAAACCCAAAACCCAAAAATTTAATATTTTGCAGCGTCGCTCCCCTTTTTTGTGTCTTTCTAGGGAAAATTTGCCCCTTCTATTTGTCCTGTAGACCACTGTCACACAGAGAGGAAGGGATAGGAAATACAAAATTTAGAGTACTTACCAGAACAAGAGAGAAGGTGTCAGGTCAGGGGTCAGGATCAAAGACCAGTAGCTATAGTCCAACAGGAAGAGTGCATGGGCAGGTCTCCCTGGTGCAGGGGCAGACTGACAACTCATGGGTCCCCCGGGCAATAGGAGATCATGGGGCCCCTGTGTCCTTGCCCAAACTCAAAAAAGCCTATGAAAAAGGTACCAGGGGCATCTCAAGGGGCCCACTACTGACCCCAGGCCCTCAGGTAGTGCCCAAGTTTCCAAATGGTCAGTCTGCCCCTGCCCTGGTGGATGATGAAACTCACCCACGGAGCAGCATCTAAGCACTAACTAGTATTCACCAGAGCTCCTGATGGTGGAGATGGGTTTTGTTGCATGTTACTATCAGGTTGCTGTCCTCAGGATATCCCCACCAGGAGGTGAGTAAGCTGGGGCCCAGTAGAGCAGATGAGAATCAAGCAGAAGCATAGTTGAGGAACAATCCAAAGTTTGGTAACAAGTGGTAGCGAAGATATGGACAGCAGCAGGAGATACGACAATATTGGCTGGAGAGAGTACAATAATTTAGGAAACTGGAAGTGCAAAGGAATGGCTTAAATAGTTGATGGGAAGCAAGGGGCTAAAGGTTCAAGAGGAACAAGACACAAGGCAAGGTTGTCTTAAGAGATCATACCGGGAGCTGTCCAGCATCTCAGGTGTCACAGCAAGAAGATACATTACCTGGGTCCTGACAGAAGGATACATCTTCCAATGGAGACCCCTGCCCAAGTGACAACTGTCTTAAAGAGGAACCTCTGTTATTTTGCGGAGATTTCTTCTCACTTTCTGTTGTGCCTCTGCTTTCATCCATGCCTAACATGGTAACTTACTGCTGCGATATACTTCTAAGGCTTTTAGAACATTTGCAGGTTACATACATACAGGTTAAGATACATTTTAGGACTATGACAGGCCCTGGTTTTTAGCATTGAGATAATATCCCGAGTAGCAAGGATGTATTTCGAACACTTCTCCGTATCCCCAAGCGCTCGCTGTCATTTTTTCGACATTTGCTGATTTATCTATGTCTTCTTTCTCAAACCATTTTCTCATTCACCCCTGTTTTCAGTAACATCCTATATGGATCTTTTAATTTTGGGCTCAAAGGAAATCTTCAGACATACTGACATAAGTCATCCAATTATTGTTCCCTGGAGTCTCTAGTCTATCTCCGGGATACGTGCTCATTTGCGCTGCTTTTCCTGATGGATAAAGAAGGTATTCATTGGAGCGAGCTATACGTTTAGCAGATTAGGAAGTCGCTGACTATTTTGCTGATGCTTAAAATAGATGAGCTCAGTGAAAAATCCTCCATGATTTAGTGAAGTTTAACACTTAAAGAGCAGCCTGGGATTAATTCCCTATTTAATCATAAGCAGGCTCATAGAAGAAATCTCAGTTAAAAATGTCTTTCTGGGGTTGGCGGTGGGCTCTATGTTTTTTATACACATCGTAGATGTTTGATGGTTGTTAAGAGCTTTACTGCATAAACATTCTCTCTTGTTACGTTTACCCAAATAAAAAATGTTGGCCAATATTGAAAGTGTAATCTCCTGTTCTTGTAAGGTCTGTCCACCCCCTCCCCTTTCCTACAGCTGTAACCCAAATAACGGCATAGCAAGGACTTTATGGCAAAAATTCTGGTGCACTCAGAATTATTTCATACAATTCAGACATTTAACACTTCAACGCAGGGGCGGACTGACGACTCATGGGGCCCCCGGGCAATAGGAGATCATGGGGCCCCTGTGTCCTTGCTCAAACTCAAAAAAGCCTATGAAAAAGGTACCAAGGGCATCTCATGGGGCCCCCTACTGACCCCGGGCCCTCGGGCAGTGCCCTAGTTTCCAAATAGTCAGTCCGCCCCTGCTTCAAAGTCCTCCTGCAGATTATGGCACCTTGCCCACTGCCAATTAACCTCCCTAGCGGTATGATTAGGTCAGTATTTCTGTGCTCGAAGCGGTACTTTTTTTGCATGGAAATGTGTATTTTTTTTATTGTAGGCCTGTAATTTTTAGGAATAACTCACTGAAATCTGTCCAAACAAGAGTCTAGTAAACATCCCGGGTAGGATAATATTTGAAACACAAAATCATAAATTATAATTTAATAAATAATCATAAAAAATAATAATATAATAATAATAATAATAATAAATTTAATTCAATAATATAATCAAACCAAAAACACTGAAATTTGAAATATAGCGCCAAGTTCGTACATCGCTGAGCAAAGTCACGAAATCGTTTTCAGTGTCTGATGAGGAATTTCCCCACGAATCATTATCACTCAATTCTGCAAGTGGTTCTGATTTACTATCGCTGTTCTCTAGCCGGTCTAAAACCGCTTTTGACCTAAAGGGACGCTTTTTGGACGCCATGGACGTTTCTCAGTTTCCAGGCAGAAAGAACAGTACGTCCCGACGTCGCAGAGAACGGAACCTAGAAGACAGATGCCGGCATCCGCTAGAGGACATTGCCGGGGACACTGCAGGGGGGACATCGCGGGAGCGCAGGACAAAGTAAGTGAAGAAGAGATCCCGGAGCAACGCTGCAGTGTATTCCCGAGTGTAGCTCGGGGTTATCGCTTGTGGTGCTGAAACTTTACCCCGAGCTACACTCGGGAATGCCTCCAGGGAGGTTAACAAGACCACCTTGAGTTGAGCCATCTCGGACTTTCCCAACCATATTCCTGGCACACTCATGCAGTTGAGTCCCGCTTCCAATCAGCTGCATGTGGGGGAAGTTTGAGACGTATTTGTAGGCAGGTGCAGTCTGTATGCCCCACTGCAGGTGGTATTCGGCCGCAGTGGCAATGCAGATGGAGGGAGGAATTCGAGAGGAGCTTAGTTCTCCTATGGTTTCCTCGGTAACAGGGAGGCAACAATCTGATTGGATACTAGTGCCCCATGTGACTTTAGTGGCCATCTTGGGTGAGGGCAAAGTCTTTTTAAGGCTCTGGCTCCATGCTTTGGCATGCATTTTGTAAGTGGTTATAATAGGGACAGGTCACCCGATTGTGAGGGACAGTGCTGAGCATCAGGGAAGGTTTCAGAGATTTAGTTAAAGTGCGGGGACACACCATCCTTCCTGTAAGCTTCCCCATTTGGGTATGGACCCGCCAGGCCCCATTTTGCTCCTCAGGACAGACACTGTCAGCACCTCTGAGTTTTCTATCTGCTGCCTCATTGCTGTTACGACTTACGAGTGCCGGTTCTGTTGTGTATTGCTGGACTTTCATTACAGTGTATTCCTGTTGCTGCACTTTGACTCTGTGTGTTTACTGCCCACCGCATCACGCTGCTCCTACCCACATGCTCTTTTGGTAATGCCCACTATGTGGTACCTGCTTTCTCCACCTCTCCTCACCTGTTTTTGCCTGCAGTACTAGGACTCCTTCAAAGGGTGCCAAATCCACCTGGCAAGGATCCCCAAATCCACCTGATAGGCTCTTACCTCAAGATGATAAACAGAGATGTAAAGAAACAAATTAATATTAGGGTGGGCGGGTGCAAGGTTGTTTTTACACAGTGAATGAGTTAATAGACCCCTGTCTGTACCCCTTTAAATTCAGGGCCTGCCTACTCCCAGCACTGATATCAGCACCAATCAAGCACCAGGCCCCACCAACTTCCTACCAACCCCCTCCTTGAAATTGTGCAGTTCCTCCACCTGCCCCCAATGCCACCACTCACTAGTGAGGACGCTTGAGCCATGAATGTGTTTCTGCCTGCCACATGAAGCACAGTACAACCCCCCCCCCAAACAGCACCATGGAAACCAGGATGATAGCAACGGTACCCCCTTCCTTAAAGGCCATTTATAACTTGCCCAGTCTCTCCTTCTTTTGAGGCAGCCACATTAATATACTCTGTGTGAGTTCATGTTAATGTTGGAATTTACACAGCTTTGATGATATCTGTTCCTTCATCATGTGACAGAGCTGAGGGTTGTCTGCCAAAACAAGAGAAAACATACTTCCCCATAACTGGAAAAACCAGATATTTGGCAGCAGGTGCAAAAGATGAAAGAATTGTGGAGGCAAAAAGGTAAAAAGTGATAAACTGCCAACCCTATTTCTGTCAATAGATGCTGAAAAGGCTTTTGATAGGGTTAACTGGGGCTTCATGATGGATACACTAGAGGAATTAGGACTAAGACCTAAAATGTTGAAGTGGATAAAAGAGCTCTATAGTGCCTCATCAGCGGCAGTTAAGGTTAACGGGTCCCTCTCTCAGTTCTTTAAAATGTACAATGGAGCTAGACAGGGATGCCCACTTTCCCCCTTGTTGTTTATCTATGTTATATCTCTGGAACCTGTCTTGGCGAGGGTAAGGAAGTGTATGGATATAACGGGAATAAAGATTGGAGAAGTGGAGCATAAAGTAGCAGCATATGCGGATGATATGCTGTTTTATACAGTAAACCCTATAATAACGTTATCTAATTTAATGAAATTAGTATCAATACAGAGAGCTATCAAACTTTAAAATAAATACGACAAAGTCAGAGATCTTAAATAATAACATATCAAAAGGCGAGAGGCAAAATCTACAAAAAAAATTACCATTTATATGGAGGGAAAAAGAAAATAGGCTATTTAGGAATAAAACTGACCCCTTCAATAAAAGCCTTGTACCAGGCAAATTACATCCCATTAGTAAATGAAATAAAAGAAGAACTGGGGAGGTTGTTAAAAAGTGGCGCTTTCTGGATAGGCCGTACAAATTTAGTCAAGATGGTGATAGTACCAAAGATCTTATATAGATTTCACATGCTTCCAATGTATATTCCAGGATCCTTCTTTGGGGTAATAAAGAAGATGATACTTAAGTTTATCTGGGCAAAATAAGAAACCAAGAATCAGGTACGAGACACTATGTAGGGCAAAAGGAAATGGTGGTTTAGGGTTGCCAAATGTTAAGAGTTATTATTGAGAGACGATACTTTCACGTATAATAGATTGGGTATTTAATTCACACAAGAAAGGTTGGGTGAATATGGAAGATACTTTGAGTAAGACACATTTAGGAGAGATGGTTAGGGTTCCACCTAAGTTTCGCACATTAGATGGGAACACTAGTTTTCAGTGTTTGGGATAGGATGCACAAACAACAGGGATGGTATTACAACTCGGGAATGATCCCCTTGGTGGGAACGGAGTATTTCCCACCGGGGAAGGATAGCATCTAGGGGAAATAGATTAAAAATCAGAACATGTTTAAAAGATATTTTGAATAGGGGGAAATTGCACACTTTTTTAGATTTAAAAGGAAAAAAAGATATATTTTTTACACTAGATGAGTGGCGGTATGATCAATTAGGTCACTTTGTTTCAACACTCCCACAACCACTGAGGATGTTGGAGGATCAGTACCCATTTGAGAAATTGTTAAATGTATGTATAGCCCCTAAACAGGGCACTTCTATGATTTATAAGATACTTATGGATATAGAGGGTACTGATCCCCCAGTACTTAGAAAAGTGGCAGCGGGAACTGGGATTAAAGTTGAACGTGCAACAGAGGAATAGTTTGTTTAAATCAGCACACAAGGTAACTAACATGAGCACGGTGGAAATTAATTATAAATGTTTGGCTAGATGGTATATCACACCGAGTAAAGCACATAGACAACAAGTAAATGTCTCACCTTTGTGTTGGAGAGGCTGTGGGGAAAAGAGTACGATGGCACATATATGGTGGGACTACCCGAAGACACAAGAATACTGGGAGCAGGGGCGGACTGACAACTCATGGGGCCCACAGGCAATAGGGGATCATGGGGCCCCTGTGTCCTAGCCCACACTCAAACCACACCCAAAAAAGCCTATAAAAAGTACCAGGGGCATCTCATGGGACCCACTACTGACCCCGCTCCCTCGGACAGCGCCTGAGTGCCCGAATGGTCAGCCCGCCCCTGACTGGGAGGGAGTACTACAATATATTAGGAAATATGTGGGATCAATGTACAGAGAGACCCGTGGATTTGTTTATTTTATAAATTCGAACTGTTGGTAAAACATCATAAGAACAGGATATTATACCATCTAGTTAGTGCAGCCAAGGGCCTGATTTCCAAATTTTGGCGTGCCCCTGACCCACCTAACTCGAATGACTGGATAAACACAGTAGAGAGCATCTACAGGATGGAGGAGTTATGTCATAGTGAGGAGGATAAAATAGAACAATTTAGGAAAATGTGGAGTGGGTGGTTGGTTTTTAAAACAACGAAAAGATACTTGGAACTGGTTGGAACATAAGCAGAAGAGTATTGAGGTAATCTAAAAAAAAAAAAAGAGTGTCCGATAGAGAAAAGGGGATAGGAGGAAAGGAAAGGAATACAGATATAGATTGATTATTATGACAAAGGTTTGAAAAAAGGATTGTGGTGTGGATTGGGGAATGGTGTTGGGGTGGGGGGAGGGAAGAGGGTGGGAGGGGGAAATATTGATATGATGCAACTAGAATGTATTGGTGAAGTGTATTTACAGTTGCAAGAAAAAGTATGTGAACCCCTTGGGATTACGTGGAGTTTTGCACGAATTGGGCATAAAATGTGCTCTGAACGTCATCTAAGTCACAACAATAGAAGAACACAGTCAGCTGAACATAACAAAACACAAACATTAGATGTTGCCATGGTTTAATTGCACATAACATGTAAACATTCACAGTGCAGGGAGGAAAAAGTATGTGAGGCCCTAACTTAATGACTTCTCCCAGAGCTAATTGGAGCCAGGAGTGAGCCAACCTTGACTCCAATCAGTGTGATGATATTGAATGTGTTGCTGACAGCTGTCCTGCCCTTAAAAAACACACACCTGTTTTGGGTTTACTGGTTTCAAGAAGCACTGTCTGATGTGAACCATGCCTCGCAGAAAAGAGCTCTCAGAAGACCTACGATCAAGAATTGTTGACTTGCATGAAGCTGGAAAGGGTTACAAAAGTATCTCCAAAAGCCTTGATGTTCATGTGTCCACGGTAAGACAGACCGTCTACAAATGGAGAAAGTTTAGCACTGTTGCTACTCTCCCTAGGCGTGGTCGTCCTGTAAAAATGACTGCAAGAGCACAGCGCAGAATGCTGCATGAGGTAAAGAAGAATCCCAGAGTGTCAGCTAAAGACCTACAGAAATCTCTGGCACATGCTAACATTTTTGTTGACACATCTACAATAAGGAAAACATTAAACAAGAATGGAGTACATGGGAGGACACCACAGAGGAAGCCATTGCTGTCCAAAAAGAATATTGCAGCACGTTTGAAGTTTACAAAAGAGCACCTGGATGTTCCACAGCACTACTGGCAAAATATACTGTGGACAGATGAAACCAAGATTGAGTTGTTTGGGAAGAACACACAACACTATGTGTGGAGAAAAAAAGGCACAGCACACCAACATCAAAACCTCATCCCCACTGTAAAACATGGCGGAGGGAGCATCATGGTTTGGGGCTGCTTTGCTGCCTCAGGGCCTGGACGGATTGTTGTCATTGATGGGAAAATGAATTCCAGAGTTTATCAAGACATTTTGCAGGAAAACCTACGACCATCTGTCCGCCAACTGAAGCTCCGCAGAGGATGGGTGATGCAACAGGACAATAACCCAAAGCATACAAGTAATTCAACAAAACAATGGCTGCAACAGCACAGAATACGCCTTCTGGAGTGGCCCAGTCAGAGTCCTGACCTCAACCCGATTGAAATGCTGTGGCATGACCTTAAGAGAGCGATTCACACCAGACATCCCAAGAATATTGCTACACTGAAACAGTTTTGTGAAGAGGAGTGGTCCAAAATGACTCCAGATCATTGTGCAGGTCTGATCTGCAACTACAGGAAATGTTTGGTTGAGGTTATTGCGGCCAAAGGAGGGTCAACCAGTTATTAAGTCCAAAGGTTCACATACTTTTTCCTCCCTGCACTGTGAATGTTTACATGTTATGTGCAATTAAATCATGGCAACATCTAATGTTTGTGTAGTATTATGTTCAGCAGACTGTGTTCTTCTATTGTTGTGACTTAGATGACGTTCAGAGCACATTTTATGCCCAATTCATGCAAAACTCCACGTAATCCCAAGGGGTTCACATATTTTTCTTGCAACTGTATTTGATGTTTCTTCTTTTTGTATCAAAAAAACTTAAAAGTTAAAAAAAAAAAAAATGGTGGAGGAGCCCTGCAAAGGGGAGCATAAATGAGTCAGAGGCTGAGCTTTATAGGGACTCTTCTACTTTACCTATTTGGGTCAACGTGAGAGAGTCTCTTTGACTCCATTAATATCATGCAGCATGTTCTGTATCTTTGTTTTCAGGGTTTTTCAGGTTTGTTTTTCACTAGTTTTTTCAGGGTCGTGTTGCGGCAAAATTTACGCCTCATGTCCAGTCAGGAGGAGCTGATGCCTTTCAACGCCTCTCATTCAAGTCTATGGTGACACTCCTCAAATGACTGGCAGGCGTTTGCGGGGCATTTGTGAGGTGTATGTGAGGCGTTTGCCGGGCGTTAATAGCATTAACTTCATTATAGGCATTTGTGGAGCGGTTTTAAACAATTGGAAAATGCCTATAAAACACCTCAGAGGCACGCATAGGGTGTTTGGAGTACGTTAAAAACGCTCCCCAAACGCCTTCTAACGCCTGTCAAGCGCTATAGGGGCGTTTTGGAAGAAGTCAAGTGTGAACAAGCCCCAAGAGACATTTTAGAGTTCAAATGTGTCTCCACACCACAAATTTCAGTGCAGGCAACCAGGGGTGGACTGACAACTCATGGGGCCCCCCGGGCAATAGGGGATCATGGGGCCCCTGTTTCCCTGCCCAAATTTAAAAAAGCCTATGAAAAAGGTACCAGGGGCATCTCATGGGGCCCCCTTCTGACCCCGGGCCCTCGGGCAGTGCCCGAGTTTCCAAATGATCAGTCCGCCCCTGCAGGCAACAGATTCACGTACATAACTGATGTAAACAAGTGTATGAATCTGCCCCTCTGTGGACTGTGGACTGCCCCTCTGCTACAACCCCAAAGAGGAGAGGTGTCCGAAGTGCCGTCTGTCTGTCCCCTCAATGCTTGCTTATTTCAGTAGCGGCACATACAGGGACGGACTGAGCCTCTCATGGGGCCCCTGTAGCAGGGGCAGACTGACAACTCATGGGGCCCCCGGGCAATAGGGGATCATGGGGACCCTGTATCCTTGCCCAAACTCAAAAAAGCCTATGAAAAAGGTACCAGGGGCATCTCATGGGGTCCCCTACTGACCCGAGGCCTTCAGGGTTTTTCAGGTTTGTTTTTCACTAGTTTTTTCACCATGAATAAGTGCCACAGGCAATTTTCTTTTTTTTTTTTTTTCATTAGTGCATTTTATATGTGTTTTGCTCCTTTGTTCTGTAATTTAAACACAGCTTCTTCCATATGCATAAATAGTACTACATATACATCCATTATATATGCTTGATGTATAAATGAAAACATGCTCTGAAATGCATATGAAGTGCAACACAATCTGGAATTCTTCACTAACACAAATGTTACAGACCAGAAAAGTTTTCATGCATTTGCCTACCCAGTATTTGCTTCGCGGTGACCTTTAACCCTACAGCATGTGGCGATTTACACTTCAAACCAAGCGAGGGAAATGCGCTACAACCTCTGCAATTCCCTGGAAATTCAAGGGGCTGCAGTCTCTGCCTTTCTGCACATGAATCTCTCAGAAAAGCTTCATCTGGATAAAAGGGTGGTCTACAAGATAACAGTCTATACATCATCACTCGCAGTTCTTTGTGTCCAAACGTGGAGTATTACATTCCAAGGTGATAGATGACGAATGAATAGGGGCCGTGAGTGACGGCCGCAATAGGCGGCTTTGGCTTGCAACGTGTCTTCTCTATGGGCCTGAGCCAAATGACATCTCGTCATATCCAGGGAGCAATCACTCATCATCGTATAACCTGGGCGCTTTATACAAAGGGGCCAAATATCACCAGCCGCCATAATTAGAGAAAATTGCCCACGCTGGAAATGGATCAAATACATACGTGTGTGTGTGGCAGATAATTCATTCGCTTGATGGATAGCACTGGGATGCAATTCAATAGGCAATGTAATATATCCACACTAAAAGAGATTCAGGAGTCGGTGAAAATGTATATAATTTGAAGAATATACATATGCAGCTTTCCTTCTCTCAAAAAGCACAGAATACGTTTACGAATCAGCTCCATCATTTCTACTTTCATATTGCAGACCCTTTTGGTGCTGCCACCCGAAACGTCTGGCAGTTCACCAAAAAGTCACAGGATCCTTACAGGATGTCTTCAATTTGCAAGCCGACCTCAATGCTCTGTTTAATTGGGCAACTATGTGGCAATGAGGTGTAATGTTGATAAATGTAAGGTTCTGCACTTGGGGGCTAAGAATATGCATGCATCATACATACTAGGGGGGTACAATTGGGGGAATCAATGGTGGAGAAGGATCTGGGGGGGTCAATGGTGGAGAAGGATCTGGGGGGGTCAATGGTGGAGAAGGATCTGGGGGGGTCAATGGTGGAAAAGGATCCGGGGGAATCAATGGTGGAGAAGGATCTGGGGGTTCTGGTAGATCACAAGCTCAATAATGGCACTTAATGCCAACCTGGGGTTCTAAAGAGAACAAAATCCTCTCTTGTATTAAAAGAGGTATAGACTCCAGAGAGAGAGATATCATTCCCCCCCCCCCCCCCCCCCCCGGTACAAATCATTAGTAAGACCTCAACTGGAATATGAAGTTCAGCTTTGGGCTCCAATTCACAAAAAGAACATTGGGGAACTGGAGAAAGTACAGAGAAGGGCAACCAAACTGATAAGAGGCATGGAGGAGATCAGCTATGAGGAAAGATTAGAGGAACTGAATGTATTCTCTACTGAGAAGAGGAGATTAAGGGGGATATGATCTCCATGTATAATACATAAGGGGGATATGATCTCCATGTATAATACATAAGGGGGGATATGATCTCCATGTATAATACAAAAGGGGGGATATGATCTCCATGTATAATACATAAGGGGGGATATGATCTCCATGTATAATACATAAGGGGGATATGACCTCCATGTATAATACATAAGGGGGGATATGATCTCCATGTATAATACATAAGGGGGGATATGATCTCCATGTATAATACATAAGGGGGGATATAATCTCCATGTATAATACATAAGGGGGATATGATCTCCATGTATAATACATAAGGGGGGGATATGATCACCATGTATAATACATAAGGGGGGATATGATCTCCATGTATAATACATAAGGTGGGATATGATCTCCATGTATAATACATAAGGGGGATATGATCTCCATGTATAATACATAAGGGGGGGATATGATCACCATGTATAATACATAAGGGGGGATATGATCTCCATGTATAATACATAAGGGGGGATATGATCTCCATGTATAATACATAAGGGGGATATGATCTCCATGTATATTACATAAGGGGGATATGATCTCCATGTACAGTTGTGACCAAAATTATTCAACCCCCAATGCTGTAAAGGGGTTTAGGGACTATAGTGTACATTTGGAATTGTATTCAGAATCAAATCCTACAAGGACGTTGTAACTACCCAAATGCAACTAAAATGACATCAATTGTTTATGTAATACAGTAGTAAATGGTTCTTATGTGGTTTCTTCATTGCCACAATTATTCAACCCCTTAAAGACTACCACTCTGAAGAACAGAGGTTCATACAGGTGCTTTCCATCAGGTATTGAAAACACCTGTGGATGTCACCGAGCAGCAATCAAGCATAATAAGCACCAATTAGGCAGCTTTAAAATGACTGTGATACTCAGCTCCTTCTAGACATTTACTGGTGTGGTTACAAACATGGTGAAGGCAAGAGAATGGTCCAGGAAGACAAGAGAAGAGGTGATTTCTCTTCACAGGAAGGGCAATGGCTATAAGAAGATTGCAAAGATGTTAAACATACCAAGAGACACCTTAGGAAGCATCATTCGCAAATTCAAGGCAAAGGGCACTGTTGAAACGCTACCTGGTCGTGGCAGAAAGAAGATGCTGACTTCGACTGCTGTGCGCTACCTGAAGCGTAGAGTGGAGAGAAGTCCCCGTGTGACTGCTGAGGAACTGAGAAAAGATTTGTCAGATGTGGGTACAGAAGTTTCAGCCCAGACAATAAGACGCACACTGCGTAATGAAGGCCTCCGTGCCAGAACTCCCAGGCGTACCCCCTTGCTGTCTCCAAAGAATAAGAAGAGTCGACTGCAGTATGCCAAAAGCCATGTGGACAAACCACAAAAGTTGTGGGATAGTGTTCTGTGGACTGATGAAACAAAATTAGAACTGTTTGGGCCCATGGATCAACGCTATGTTTGGAGGAGGAAGAACAAGGCCTATGATGAAAAGAACACCTTGCCTACTGTGAAGCATGGTGGAGGGTCAATCATGCTTTGGGGCTGTTTTGCTTCTGCAGGTACAGGGAAGCTTCAGCGTGTGCAAGGTACCATGAATTCTCTTCAGTACCAGGAGATATTGGATGGAAACGTGATGCAGTCCGTCACACACCTGAGGCTTGGGAGACGTTGGACCTTTCAACAGGACAATGATCCCAAGCATACCTCCAAGTCCACTAGAGCATGGTTGCAGAGGAAAGGCTGGAACATTTTGGAGTGGCCATCGCAGTCACCAGACTTAAATCCGATTGAGAACCTCTGGTGGGACTTAAAGAAAGCAGTTGCAGTGCGCAAGCCTAAGAATGTGACTGAACTGGAGGCCTTTGCCCATGAAGAATGGGCGAAGATACCCGTAGATCGCTGCAAGACACTTGTGTCAAGCTATGCTTCACGTTTAAAAGCTGTTATAACTGTAAAAGGATGCTGTACTAAGTACTAAGATTGAATGTCACTTGGGGGTTGAATAAAACTGATAATGCTGTGAGCACAGAAAAGACATTTGTGGTTATTTCATTATAACTGTTATGTTATATTTGTCTGACCTACAAGTGCCTCTTTAATGTAAATGTAAGCAAGATGACTGAATGATCAAAAGCAATGTCAAACTGGCCAAAACACTCAATTTCAGTGGGGGTTGAATAATTTTGGTCACAACTGTATAATACATAAGGGGGGATATGATATCCATGTATAATACATTAGGGGGGATATGATCTCCATGTATAATACATAAGGGGGGATATGATCGCCATGTAAAATACATAAGGGGGGGATATGATCTCCATGTATAATACATAAGGGGGGATATGATCACCATGTATAATACATAAGGGGGGATATGATCTCCATGTATAATACATAAGGGGGGATATGATCTCCATGTATAATACATAAGGGGGGATATGATCTCCATGTATAATACATAAGGGGGGATATGCTCACCATGTATAATACATAAGGGGGATATGATCTCCATGTATAATACATAAGGGGGGGATATGATCTCCATGTATAATACATAAGGGGGATATGATCACCATGTATAATACATAAGGGGGGATATGATCTCCATGTATAATACATAAGGGGGGATATGATCTCCATGTATAATACATAAGGGGGGGATATGATCTCCATGTATAATACATAAGGGGGATATGATCTCCATGTATAATACATAAGGGGGATATGATCTCCATGTATAATACATAAGGGGGGATATGATCTCCATGTATAATACATAAGGGGAATATGATCACCATGTATAATACATAAGGGGGATATGATCTCCATGTATAATACATAAGGGGGGATATGATCTCCATGTATAATACATAAGGGGGGGATATGATCTCCATGTATAATACATAAGGGGGGATATGATCTCCATGTATAATACATAAGGGGGATATGATCTCCATGTATAATACATAAGGGGGGGATATGATCTCCATGTATAATACATAAGGGGGGATATGATCACCATGTATAATACATAAGGGGGGATATGATCTCCATGTATAATACATAAGGAGGGATATGATCTCCATGTATAATACATAAGGGGGGATATGATCTCCATGTATAATACATAAGGGGGATATGATCTCCATGTATAATACATAAGGGGGATATGATCTCCATGTATAATACATAAGGGGGGATATGATCTCCATGTATAATACATAAGGGGGATATGATCTCCATGTATAATACATAAGGGGGGGATATGATCACCATGTATAATACATAAGGGGGGGTAGGATCCCCAAACGCCTTCCCACGCTCCCCAAACGCCTTCTAACGCCTGTCAAACGCTATAGGGGCGTTTTGGAAGAGGTCAAGTGTTAACAAGCCCCAAGAGACATTTTAGAATTCAAACGTGTCTCCACACCACAAATTTCAGTGCAGGTAACCAGGGGTGGACTGACAACTCATAGGACCCCGGGCAATAGGGGATCATGGGGCCCCTGTGTCCTTGCCCGAACTCAAAAAAGCCTATGAAAAAGGTACCAGGGGCATCTCATGGGGTCCCCTACTGATCCCGGGCCCTCTGGCAGTGCCCAAGTTTCCAAATGGTCAGTCCGCCCCTGCTCGGTATCTTCTGTCTACCCTATCAAGGGTCCCGAGGACGCCCTCTCTCCACGTCAGGCTCCCCAACCAGGTACGGTACACAATGAAAGGGTGATTGCATCACTTGGTTAAAGTGGCGCTATTAAGAACTACCTGAATCTGTTGCACGTGTTGGTAAAGCTACCAATATGGGCAGAAGGGTTTTTGCAATCTTGCATAGTCCATTTTAAAGAGCCAGAGTACTAGAAAAGTGTCATTAGGAACAACGACAGGTATCTGCTGATTCCTGCAGCTATCTTTGCCACCTGGGAGTGTCTAGCTGTGGCCGTCGAGCCCTGTACACTTCAGTGGCGGGTCTCAGGCTGCCGCAGCTATCCGTGGCTGTTCGCACAGACATCATTGTCCGTCATTGATGTGTACAAGGCTCGACAGCCGCAGCCAGCCTGCTCACAGGTGGCAATAACGGCTGCAGGTTTCAGCAGATCACAGGTAGCAAGGCACAATAATAATATTATTTTAAGATAGCACATGACTAGGTTTACAATTGTTAAAACATACGGGGGAATTCAATAGATTCTTAATTAGGGGTGGACTGACCATTTGGAAACTTGGGCACTGCTCGAGGGCCCGGGGTCAGTAGGGGGCCCCATGAGATGCCCCTGGTACCTTTTTCATAGGCTTTTTTGAGTTTGGGCAAGGACACAGGGGCCCCATGATCCCCTATTGCCTGGGGGCCCCATGAGTTGTCAGTCCGCCCCTGGGTATATATTATTTATTTGTCATTTGTTATCTTCAATTTTAGACATTGTATCATGTACCATATCCTTTTGTAACTATGGCAAGTGGATCCTGATGAAGCAGTTCTATGTGCGAAACGCGTTGATCCACCAAGTTTCTTTGTATATCCATTATGCTACTGAACGAAGATATAGAAAGGATATGGAATGTTTTTAATTTCTTTATTAAGTGTTCCTGCATGGCAGACCACTTCCTGTTATCTCACATATATATTCCTATTATTATAGCCAAATTTACCACCCTAACTCCTCCCACAGTTCTTACACTACATAGACAGTAATATACCGAAACGTGCGGATTGTTCCCGATTGGTGTGCTATTACTTTGTGGAACGTTTCACCGAATGGTTCACGAAATATCGCCGTTTTTGTGGTGAAATTGGTCCCGTAGGAATGAATGGTGGAATGTTCAAAACTAGAGTGGGAGCTGACAAAAGCTAGAGTGTGAGCTGAAAAATCAGGACATGATTTCTAAACTGCCATCACTCCCTCATTTTCAAGCCCACCTACACAAATCTTATATCTAAATGTTCAGCTATCCCTGCTGCCACTAAAAATGTCCACGGCTAAGCCATAGTCCTCATAGTTTTCACAATATGACCATTTGTTTGCAACTCACGCCGCCCATTGACGTTCATTGAAACTCCAATCTAGCCACCTCAAATTTGAAGGGCAATTTCGAAACTGCGACTGTGCCTTCATTTTTAATATTTCTGAGACATACTATGCATCAAAATGTAGGTCTGGGTCCTGTGATTCTCACAATATAAAGCTCTTCGGTGTAGGATTTATAATTGTTAAACTACAACTGTTTGAAAATGGCAACCGCCAGTGAAATGAGCAAGTTGGAGCAGTTTGTTTTTAACCGCCCTTCTCTGCCCTTGCTGTAGAGTGAGTTGCATGAGTTTTTAACCCACTCCATAAAGTTACTCTGCCCAGTCCAACCTTTTCACAGTTACTCCAGCCACTCCAACCACACAACAGTTACTCCGCCCACTCCACCCAGTTACTCCGCCCACTCCAGTTGTAGACTACTGGTGGAGGCAAGAACACTTCACACAATTTCCCCAGAAATTGTAGCTTTTCTAGTATTTTAATTGTATTATAAAAATTGTATTTTTTATGACGGTTAATATTTGTTTTTGTGAGGCATACAATGTATCCCTCTACTCTAGTCCTGTGATATCAAAACTGGAGGTCTATTTTTACCACCACTGTCTCCTCTAGGGTACCTGCTTGCCGAAAGTATATAATGGTTTGCCAGGATTAACTAATCTTCAAAAAATGCAAATACAGCTCTGGCAACAAAGCATTTAAAACCTAATTGGCACACTCCCTTCTAGACCATCTAATGAAAATAGGGGAAAACAAGCATAATGATTTTAGATGCGTGATAACGCTGTCCACATGGAGGGAGACAATGTTGTATCTCAATATCTGAAAGACACAACAACGCAGTTACCACTTCTGAGGTCACCGCATGCCACGTTTCCTTATTTCCACAATGTAAATGAGTTTCTGGTTTCTGCTGCTCCTCAAATAGCAATCAGTACCATTAGAGCCTTGGTACCTGGTCCAGGTCCCCTACTGTATTATTCAAACATACACCTCTGACCTGGTGGTAGGAATTAGCTGAGTACAATCTCTTCAAAACCATTAAAATTCTTTTTTTTTCCTAACAAGAAACATCTGTAACCTCTTGAGCTGCTCTTCACCCTAAAATGTTACAAGGCTTCTAATATGTATGGACATAGCTAGCATTCCTTGGATGACCACATCTGCTATTCTGCTCAGAGGTGGACACCACATATATTTACGGAGACAACCATGTGTCAATCAAGGTCAGTGATCACAGAAAATTTTCCGCTGTCCCTAATCCAATCTTCTCTGTTTTTGAGTAAGACCCCCATCCTTCTGTATTCAGTCTAACCCCTGAAGTACATTGGTTCAGAACGATAGCAATTATTGGCTAGTTTTGGCACCCCAATCAGTATACTGATGTAGCGCCAGTGGCGTCCCTAGGTATGTGCGGGGGGTGCGCGCCTTCACTGGGTGACAACTTTTCCATGGGGTGACACCGGACATGTTCCACCAGGGCCGGACTGACCATTCGGGCACTGCCCGAGGGCCCAGGGTCACTACAGGGCAGGGGCAGACTGACCATTTGGAAACACAGGCACTGCTCGAGGGCCCAGGATCAGTAGGGGGCCCCATGAGATGCCCCTGGTACCTTTTTCATAGGCTTTTTTGAGTTTGGGCAAAGACACAGGGGCCCCATGATCCCCTATTGCCCAGGGGCCCCATGAGTTGTCAGTCTGCCCCTGCTACAGGGGCCCCATTAGAGGCTCAGTCTGTCCCTGTATGTGCCGCTTCTGAAATAAGCAAGCATTGAGGGGACAGACAGTGAGACAGGTACTTCGGACACCTCTCCTCTTTGGGGTTTTAGCAGAGGGGCAGTCTTCATCGCTGCCATGGGTGCTGAAGATGGAGAGCTGGAGGGGCGGGCAGAGTATGCAGCAGGCCAGTGTGTAATCCCCCCGACCCTGGTGACAGCACTGCAGCTTCATGTGGGGGGGGAGAGAGAGAGGGGGGTAGAAAGAGGGCAGAGAGAGAAGGCAGAGAGAGAGAGGGGCTGATTCATTCTGCGGGGATCGTTAGAGGGGGTGTCACCAAGTGTTACCCAGGAGCGGACTGACCATTTGGAAACTCGGGCACTGCCCAAGGGCCCGGGGTCAGTAGGGGCCCCATGAGATGCCCCTGGTACCTTTTTCATAGGCTATTTTGAGTTTGGGCAAGGACACAGGGGCCCAATGATCCCCTATTGCCCCGGGGCCCCATGAGTTGTCAGCTGTAATTCCACCGGTTATTTCCCAAAACTAGTTCAGAGACATCCATGCACACAGCAACAGTTCATTCCCTCTTGGTTCACTAATCAGTCTAATGGATGTCTTTTTAGGATTTTTTTGCTGGAGAACTTGGATGGGGTGTAGGGTGATATGGGATACTGAAAATTCACTGAATAGCTGTAGGAGAACACACAACTTTCCTAAGACTCCCTGAAGTCTCTATGCAGGAACAAGTAGAGATGACAGAGTCCTTTTTAAAAACTATCCCAGTCAGGACTACCACTGGCTCTTCTACCCAGTGAAAACAGCACACAGTCACTTGGACCCTGAGCTCAGGTCACAATGTCACAGGATCACCAGGTGCCTCCTACCAGTATCCACCAGACACTCGCTAGTGAGGGAGAGGTCAATGCTCACAACGCCACAAGACAGCCAGACTTCTGCTAACCTCCACCAGTGAGCTCTCCAGACCAGGTCCTTAGATGAGGGCTCCCATGCTTAACATGCAACAAACTCCAGCAGTCTGACCAGAGGGGCAGAGCCCCTCAGGCTGTGGACTCATCAGGCCTCAGACTATTTATGATCCCTTTAGCCAGCTACTGGGCCCACCTCCCCAGAGATTGGCTGCAGCACAATAAATATTCATGATGCCCATTTCCCTTGCTCTACCTGTTCCAGATGTCTCCAGAACGCAGGGGTAAACAATCAAACCTGCAGCCTATGAAACCCAGAACAGCGAAAAAAATCAACAGCTGATCCAATGATTACAGAGGAGCCAAAAAGGACTAAATTTACCCAACATCCTAACAGCCTATCTAGGAAAGAATAATCAGAAAAAGAAAATTATAAGTATTTATATATTTTTCAATGTTATTGCAGATCTCTTCCAAAAAATATCCTGAGACCTACAGAAAAGAAGGGCTACACTGTGCTATTACAGGAACAGGAAGGTAATGTCCAGCCTTTATTGATTTTCATTTATATACAGTCATGGCCGAAATTGTTGGCACCCTTGATATTTCTCCAGGAAATCATGTATTTCTCACGAAACGTATTGCATTAACACATGTTTTGCTATACACATGTTTATTCCCTTTGTGTGTATTGGGACAAAACAAAAAAAGGGAGGAAAGAAAGCAAATTCGACATAATGTCACACAAACCTCCAAAAATGGGCTGGACAAAAGTATTGGCACCCTTTCACAACTGCGGATAAATAAGAATGTTACAAGCATGTGATGCTCCTGTAAACTCACCTGGGGCAAGTAACAGGTGTGGGCAATATAGAAATCACACCTGAAAGCAGATAAAAAGGAGAGACGTTCACTTAACCTTTGCATTGTGTGTCTGTCTGTGCCACACTAAGCATGGACAACAGAAAGAGGAGACGAGAACTGTCTGAGGACCTGAGAACCAAAATTGTGGCAAAATATCAACAATCCATCTCCAGAGAACTAGATTTGCCTTTGTCCACAGTGCGCAACATTATCAAGAAGTTTGCAACCCATGGCACTGTAGCTAATCTCCCTGGTCGTGGACGGATGAGGAAAATTGATGAAAGATTGCAACGCAGAATAGTCCGGATGGTGGATAAGCAGCCCCAAACATGTTCCAAAGACATTCAAGCTGTCCTGCAGGCTCAGGGAGCATCAGTGTCAGCGCGAACTATCCGTCGACATTTAAATGAAATGAAACGCTATGGCAGGAGACCCAGGAGGACCCCACTGCTGACACAGAGACATAAAAAAGCAAGACTACAGTTTGCCAAAATGTACTTGAGTAAGCCAAAAGCCTTCTGGGAAAACGTCTTGTGGACAGATGAGACCAAGATAGAGCTTTTCGGTAAAGCACATCATTCTACTGTTTACCGAAAACGGAATGAGGCCTACAAAGAACAAAACACAGTACCTACGGTAAAATATGGTGGAGGTTCAATGATGTTTTGGGGTTGTTTTGCTGCCTCTGGCACTGGGTGCCTTGACTGTGTGCAAGGCATCATGAAATCTGAGGATTACCAAAGGATTTTGGGTCGCACTGTAGGGCCCAGTGTCAGAAAGCTGGGTTTGCGTCCAAGATCCTGGGTCTTCCAGCAGGACAATGACCCCAAACATACGTCAAAAAGCACTCAGAAATGGATGGCAAAGAAGCGCTGGAGAGTTCTGAAGTGGCCAGCAATGAGCCCAGATCTAAATCCCATTGAACACCTGTGGAGAGATCTTAAAATTGCTGTTGGGAAAAGGTGTCCTTCCAATAAGAGAGACCTGGAGCTGTTTGCAAAGGAAGAGTGGTCCAAAATTCCGGGTGAGAGGTGTCAGAAGCTTATTGATGGTTATAGGAAGCGACTGATTTCAGTTATGTTTTCCAAAGGGTGTGCAACCAAATATTAAGTTAAGGGTGCCAATACTTTTGTCCAGCCCATTTTTGGGGTTTTGTGTGACATTATGTCATATTTGCTTTTCTGCCTCTGTTTTATATTTGTTCCAATACATACAAAGGGAATAAACATGTGTATAGCAAAACATGTGTTAATGCAATACCTTTTTTGTGTGAAATACTTGATTTTCAGGAAAAATATCAAGGGTGCCAACAATTTCGGCCATGACTGTATACAGGCAGTCCCTAAGTTACAAACGTCCGACTTTTGCTTAAGAACGTGATGCCACGTTGATCCCGGAATCCGCTGGGTGGCCATCTTGCTTCTCACTGCATGCTGCTACCTACTGTCCAGTGGACCTGTCAGCAATCCCACATCACTGCATGGCCAGTTACCCTTCTCTATGCTATCAAAAACGTAAAAATATTTTTTTGGAGTTACACATAAAAAATGTACCTGTACCAACATATACAAATTCATGTTAACATGGTTGTAAAGGCTCAAGGTTTTGCATTCTATGCATGAAGGTAAAAAACCTTCTTGTGCAGCAGTCCCCCCAGAATCCCTAATACTTACCTGAGCCCCATCGTGATCCAGCCATGTGCAAAAAAACCTTGGCTATCACAGCCAGTGAGCCAAAGAGGAGACAGAGGGTGCGGGGGCTGAGCCATGGCTCTGTGTGTGAATGGACACATGAAGCAGCGGCTTGGGAGCTCGCCTGTTCGTGAGCCCCCATAGCAAGCTGCTTGATTTGGGGACACCTAAAAGGAAAGAGGAGCCAGGAGCGCCAGAGGAGGATCAGGGCTGCTCTGTGCAAAACCACTGCACAGAGTGTGAAAAGATAGCTGAATACCTTTTGCCCAAGATTTATGAAGAAAGATTATTTATTTGCAAAATTTTATAAGAAAAACGCTTTTTTTTCAAAATATTTGGACTTTTTTATTTATATAGCAAAAAGAAATAACAATCGTAGTGGTGAATAAATGCCACCAAAATAAAGTTTTATCTGTCTCAAAATAATGCTAAAAAATTCATATGGGTACAGTGTTGCATGACCGCACAATTGTCAATCAAAGTGTGAGAGCGCAGAAAGCTGAAAATTGGCCTGGACTAGAAGGGGGTGAAAGTGTCCGGACTGGAAGGGGGTGAAAGTGTCCGGACTGGAAAGGGGTGAAAGTGTCCGGACTGGAAAGGGGTGAAAGTGTCCAGACTGGAAGGGGGGGAAAGTGTCCGGACTGGAAGGGGGGTGAAAGTGTCCGGACAGGAAAGGGGTGAAAGTGTCCGGAATGGAAGGGGGGGAAAGTGTCCGGACTGGAAGGGGGTGAAAGTGTCCGGACTGGAAGGGGGTGAGAGTGTCCGGACTGGAAGGGGGTGAAAGTGTCCGGACTGGAAGGGGGGGAAAGTGTCCGGACTGGAAGGTGGTGAAAGTGTCCGGACTGGAAGGGGGTGAAAGTGTCCGGACTGGAAGGGGGTGAAAGTGTCCGGACTGGAAGGGGGGGTGAAAGTGTCCGGACTGGAAGGGGGTGAAAGTGTCCGGACTGGAAGGGGGGGTGAAAGTGTCCGGACTGGAAGGGGGTGAAAGTGTCCGGACTGGAAGGGGGGGAAAGTGTCCGGACTGGAAGGGGGGGAAAGTGTCCAGACTGGAAGGGGGTGAAAGCGTCCGGACTGGAAAGGGTGAAAGTGTCCAGACTGGAAGGGGAGGAAAGTGTCCGGACTGGAAGGGGGTGAAAGTGTCCAGACTGGAAGGGGGTGAAAGTGTCCGGACAGGAAAGGGGGTGAAAGTGTCCAGACTGGAAGGGGATGAAAGTGTCCGGACTGGAAGGGGGTGAAAGTGTCCAGACTGGAAGGGGGTGAAAGTGTCCGGACAGGAAAGGGGGTGAAAGTGTCCAGACTGGAAGGGGATGAAAGTGTCCGGACTGGAAGGGGGTGAAAGTGTCTGGACTGGAAGTGGTGAAAGTGTCCGGACTGGAAGGGGGTGAAAGTGTCCGGACTGGAAGGGGGGGTGAAAGTGTCCGGACTGGAAGGGGGTGAAAGTGTCCGGACTGGAAGGGGGGGTGAAAGTGTCCGGACTGGAAGGGGGTGAAAGTGTCCGGACTGGAAGGGGGGGGAAGTGTCCGGACTGGAAGGGGGGGAAAGTGTCCGGACTGGAAGGGGGTGAAAGTGTCCGGACTGGAAAGGGTGAAAGTGTCCAGACTGGAAGGGGGGGAAAGTGTCCGGACTGGAAGGGGGTGAAAGTGTCCGGACTGGAAGGGGGTGAAAGTGTCCGGACAGGAAAGGGGGTGAAAGTGTCCAGACTGGAAGGGGATGAAAGTGTCCGGACAGGAAGGGGGTGAAAGTGTCTGGACTGGAAGTGGTGAAAGTGTCCGGACTGGAAGGGGGGGAAAGTGTCTGGACTTGAACTGGTTAAACAGCGTTTTTGTTTTGTTTTGTTTTTTTTTTCTACCTGGTATATGTGCAGGAAATGTTTCTTTTTTTTCCTAACTGTTAGTTTTTTATTGCTCATTTAGGTGTTTATTATATTATTATTATTATTATTATACAGGATTTATATCGCGCCAACAGTTTGCTCAGTGCTTACAAAATGAAGGCAGATATTACAGTTACAATACAATTTGGTACAAGAGGAAACAGAGGGCCCTGATCCTGGGAGCTTACAATCTAATAAACAGTATTGTTGCAATAATATATTACAGATTTGTAAAATGTACAGATATTAGAGTATAAGTATATTCAACATCTTACAAACAAGCAAAAATTGTTAATTTTTTTTTATTTGTGTTTCAGCAGTTGTTACTATCGTCAATACATTTGTTTAACCTCCCCAGTGGTCTGATTATGTCAGTATTTCTGTGCTCAAAGCGGTACATTTTTTGCATGCAAATATGTTGTTTTTTTATTGTCGGCCTGTAATTTTTAGGAATAATTCACTGAAATCTGTCCGAACAAGAGTCTAGTAAACATCCCGGGTAGGATAAAATTTGAAGCACAAAATCATAAATTATAATATAATAAATAATCATAAAAAATAATATTATAATAATAAATTTAATAATGTAATCAAACCAAAAACACTGAAATTAGAAAAAGAGCGCCAAGTTCGCACATCGCTGAGTTCAGTCGCAGAATCGTTTTCAGTGTCTGATGAGGAATTTCCCCCCACCAATCATTATCACTCAATTCTGCAAGTGGTTCTGATTTACTATCACTGTTCTCTAGCCGGTCTAAAACCGCTTTTGACCTAAAGGGACGCTTTTTGGACGCCATGGACGTTTCTCAGTTTCCAGGCAGAAAGAACAGTAAAAATGCAGGCAGGGCGCCGGACAAAGCACTCGGGACAAAATGTATGTGAAATGGTTTGATACAGGAATGTTATACTATGTGATTTTAGTGTATTTAGTGAATGTCACTTATACAACTTTCAAATTCCCCGCCAATTCCGTCCCCAGTACGTCCCGACGTCGCAGGGAACGGAACCCGGACGCCGGCATCGGCCGGAGGACATTGCCAGGGACACTGCAGGAGGGATATCGCGGGAGCGCAGGACAAGGTAAGTGAAGAAGAGATCCCGGAGCAACGCTGCAGTGTATTCCCGAGTGTAGCTCGGGGGGGGTTACCGCTTGTGGTGCTGAAACTTTACCCCGAGCTACACTCGGGAATACTTCCAGGGGGGTTAATGAGCATGCATTGTTTGTTTGAAGTTTTAATAGATCAGTAATTTAGAGAGGAAAGGAAGGTAACAGTAAGTAAAGAGGTTTGAAGACTAGAAAAAGTAGAATATAGAGTGAGAGAAATATTTCTTTTTTTGTTTGTTCTATTACTTGAGAGCCGAGCTGCCATTTTGGTTTAGCACACATAAGGTATTTGTGAATGGCGAACCTGTCAAATGGAAGTCGTTCTTTTTCTGGAGGAGCTCCTCCATCCTACGTGGAAGGCAAAAGTATTTCAGATATGTCCTTCCTTCCAATAATAAAGTGTTTTTGATTATTGGTGTCAAGCTGTGATTTTTGCGCTCTTTAATAAAGCTTTGAGGGATGTCCATAGGAGTCTGTTATTATAACCAACCTTTTCCTGGAATGATATTAAGCAGAAAGCAAAACAAGAAGGGCCCGGACGTATATTTTCATTAAAACATAAAATTTTCATAAATCTTGTGAGGTTGTTTTAGCGGAGCAGCTCTATGGAATTCAACTGTCAACCTGCCAAGACCTTAACGAAAAAGAAAGGAAAAACAAAAAACGCACCAGAGAAGTTTTATTATCTAGCGTGCGAGAAAAATGTATGGTATGTTTTGTGCCACACAAATGAAGCTGCTTCCAGCGGAATGTGATATGAGACGTATTTAAACGTTAAAAAATCACTTGTCTGCGTCATATTACCTCCGCTGAGACACTTTACAGAAGCGGTTTGTGTTATGGCGCGGGGTCACTTTAACTGACAATTGCGCGGCCGTGCACCAAAATGGAATTTACATCCTATTTTCCCCATGAATTGGGCTTTCTATCGGTGGTATTTGATCGCCTGTGCGTTTTTTATTTTTTGCGCTATAAAAAAAAAAAGTCTGACAATTTTGAGAAAAAAAAACAATATTTTGGACTTTTTGCTATAAAACATGTCCAGTACAAAAATTAAAAAATCAAATTTCGGCATAAATTTAGGCCAAAATGCATTCTGCGACGTCTTTTCTAAAAAAAATCCAAATGACTGTAAATTAATTGGTTTACGTGAAAGTTATAGCATTTACAAATGGCGGTATAGATACTGGATTTTTTTTTTTTGTATACTAATAATAGTGGCGTTCAGCAACTTATGGTGGCAATCAGCAACTTATGGCGACGATCAGCGACTTATAGCGGCAATCAGTGACTTATGACGGCGATCAGTGACTTATAGCGGCAATCAGCGACTTATAGCGGCGATCAGCAACTTATGGCGGCGATCAGCGACTTATGACAGAGATCAGCGACTTATAGCGGCAATCAGCGACTTATGACGGAGATCAGCGACTTATAGCTTAGATCAGCGACTTATAGTGGCAATCAGCGACTTATGACGGCGATCAGCGACTTATAGCGTCAATCAGCGACTTATGGAGGCGATCAGCGACTTAAAGCGGCAATCAGCGACTTATGACGGCGATCAGCAACTTAAAGCGGCAATCAGCGACTTATGACGGCGATCAGCGACTTATAGCGGCAATCAGAGACTTATGACGGCGATCAGCGACTTATAGCGGCAATCAGCGACTTAAGGCGGCGATCAGCGACTTATAGCGGCAATCAGCGACTTATGACAGCAATCAGCGACTTATAGCGGCAATCAGCGACTTATGGCGGCGATCAGCAACTTATGGCGGGACTGCGGCGGACATTCTGACACTTGGGGGGAACTGACTTGGGTTCACTGACATCACCAGTGACACCAATACAGTGATTAGTGCAAAAAAAACAAAACACTGACACTGTACTAATGGCACTGGGGAGGAAGGGGTTAACATTTGGACTCTGATCCATTATGCTCCCCAATCCTAACAACACCCCCCCCCCCCCCCCCCAACAGAGAGAAAGACACTCACCTTCACAGATCTGGCCATCCCCAGGGACTCCAGTTGGGCTCTGCATACACCATCAAGCAGCCCACAGCCTCTCTCGGATCCCACCTGGTCCCCATGCCACATATGCCCCTTCTTCTGGGGGGCAGTGCTGCCCCCCTAAAAAATGCCACCCTAGGCAAATGCCTTGTGGTAAATACACCCCTGGTGGCCAGGACAATGAAAGGCGACTGGCGTTTGCCTGCTGTGAATGACGTTCAAGTTATATAATGAAGGCTATGGTTTCACCTTCTGACCTTGGACTATGACCATGTAGGTCCTCTCCGTACATTCCTCTCTCTATACAGCGTAGCAGCACAGCTTTGTCCCCAATGTATCATTGTCCTGCTAAAACCAAAACACGGTAACAGGGGTTGTACAATATCATTACGGCGCAATCTGTGGAGGTCAATGAGCTGATGATTAGTCCTACTTTGTGAAAAACAGAGGTGTGGTGAGGAGGACCTCGCCACCTGTAGTCTAATAAACAGCTGTATCATCGTGATCTGCCAAAGCGGATGGTAATGCTTAATTTACTCTAACTAATGGGTCGCAGAGCTCCTATTAAGGGAACAATGTTAATGGACCTGTGGCTAGACAATGACCTTAAAAGTTTCATCTCCTTCAACAATATTTCCAGCAAATAGCGAATGCAACGTGAGAAATCGCTTCTTAGCTGAGGAACACATTCCAGAGCATGCTAAGTGTGGGTCAACCTCAAAACTTGACCTGACTCTTGAGATTTAAGATTTTTCTAAATCTGCAATGACTCTTCCCTTTTCTTAAAATGATGTTAATGTTTTATTTAAAGGAGTCTTCCTCTGTACTTTTTTACTTTTTTCTTCTTTATGTCCTTTTAATTTATATATATATATAATTTTTTTTTTTTTTTGCTAAATACATTTTTATTTTTACTTAAGGCCACTTCCAGGCCATTACAACATTTGATAAAGGCCACCGCTGATGTGCACAGGATGGGGATCCAGATCAGTTGGTCTTTGCTGATCAGGGCCCAGATGTAGGGAGGGGGGGCTCTGATGGAGATCTTGATGTAAGGAAGGCTCTGATGGGGACACTGATGTAAGGGGGGGGGGACTCTGATAGGAACACTGATGTAAGAGGAACTCTGATATAAAGGGAGATTCCTAAGGCAGACTCTCATGTAAAGGGGGCTCTGATAGAGACCCTTAAGTAAGAAGGAACTCTGATGAGGACCCTAACAAAAGGGGAACTAAGGTGCCTTCTGATGTAAGGCGGAGTTCAGATGTGGACCTCTGATAGAGACCCTGATGTAAGGAGGATTCTGATGGGGTAAGAGGGACTTCAATGGCCACTCTGATGTAAAGGAGAACTGTGATGGGGACAATGATGTAAGAGGAACTCTGATCGGGAACCTGATGTAAAGGGGAACTTCTATGGGGACAGTGATGTAAGGGAGGACTCTGATGGGAACACTGATGTAAGAGGAACTCTGATATAAAGGGAGATTCCTAAGGCAGACTCTCATGTAAAGGGGGCTCTGATAGAGACCCTTAAGTAAGAAGGAACTCTGATGAGGACCCTAACAAAAGGGGAACTAAGGTGCCTTCTGATGTAAAGGGGGTTCAGATGTGGACCTCTGATGGAGACCCTGTTGTAAGGAGGATTCTGATGGGGTAAGAGGGACTTCAATGGACACCCTGATGTAAAGGAGAACTCTGATGTGGACACTGATATAAGAGGACGTTTTCGTTTTTGCACGTTTTCGGCTCAAACAGCAGCTCTCCACCCCTAATATCCGCTCCTCCTCTAGTGTTTTCTATTGGCTAAACAAAAATGCCTGAAGCTGTAAAACGCTTGTAATACACTTCTAAAGATGCTCAAAAACTCTCAAAAACACCAGGAAATTATTACAGTCATGTGTGAATGCAGCCTAAGCGGAAATTGAATTTGTATTTTGTAAGCTTTTTCTCAACCTTGACAGTTGGACAGGATACTAGCAGGGGTTGACTGACAACTCATGGGGCCCCCGGGCAATAGGGGATCATGGGGCCCCTGTGTCCTCACCCACACTCAAACCACACCCAAAAAAAGCCTATGAAAGGTACAAGGGACATCTCATGGGGCCCCCTACAGACCCTGGGCCCTTGGGCAGTGCCCGAGTTCCCTAATGGTCAGTCCGCCCCTGGATACGAGTATTTGTTCTTATTCTCTCCTCCCTAACAAAAAGAGCATTAACCCGTGCAATGCAGAGCAAACTCCACAGCAGCCTGAAGTGGGACTTTAAATCAGTTGAAGATCTTTGCAAATTTGTCCCAGTTGGTTCCCCAGAACCCCGGATGCAAGGGTCGTAAATATTCAGCAAAAACTGTTGCATAGTCTTTAGTAAATGAGAGGCAGCCTGGTATGCATCCAATTGTGTAGCTAAGTTGCTTAATACATTTTCCCCAATCAGTTTAGTAGAAAAAAAATTAAAAACGTTAGGTTGGTAGGTAAATTTAGTTTTTGCCGTAGAGCAGCAGAGATTGTTTGGTCTGGTCTGTTCAGAGCTTCACAGTCTGAGAGTTTAGGTAAATTTAGTTTTTGCCGTAGAGCAGCAGAGATTGTTTGGTCTGGTCTGTTCAGAGCTTCACAGACTGAGAGTTTAGGTAAATTTAGTTTTTTGCTATAGAGCAGCAGGGATTGTTTGGTCTGGTCTGTTCGGAGCTTCACAGTCTGAGAGTTTAGGTAAATTTAGTTTTTGCCGTAGAGCAGTAGGGATTGTTTGGTCTGGTCTGTTCGGAGCTTCACAGACTGAGAGTTTAGGTAAATTTAGTTTTTGCCGTAGAGCAGTAGGGATTGTTTGGTCTGGTCTGTTCAGAGCTTCACAGTCTGAGAGTTTAGGTAAATTTAGTTTTTTGCTATAGAGCAGCAGGGATTGTTTGGTCTGGTCTGTTCGGAGCTTCACAGTCTGAGAGTTTAGGTAAATTTAGTTTTTGCCGTAGAGCAGTAGGGATTGTTTTGTCTGGTCTGTTCAGAGCTTCACAGTCTGAGAGTTTAGGTAAATTTAGTTTTTGCTGTAGAGGAGCAGGGATTGTTTGGTCTGTTCAGTGATTCACAGTCTGAGAGTTTAGGTAAATTTAGTTTTTTGCTGTAGAGCAGCAGGGATTGTTTGGTCTGGTCTGTTCAGAGCTTCACAGACTGAGAGTTTAGATAAATTTAGTTTTTTATGTAGAGGAGAAAGGATTGTTTGGTCTGTTCAGAGTTTCACAGTCTGAGAGTTTGTTTGCTTCCCCTTGCCTCTTAAAGACGTTTCTAGAGCTTAGGGGGAGAGAATTCAAATGACCAGCCTAAATATTAACCACTTGGCACTGGTGCCTCCTGGCCCTTTAAGGAGTTTGTGAGAGCAGGAGGCAGGGTGGGGTTTAGTGACCACTGTAATTGGCTGTCATAGTAGTCACATGATCGGAAAGCTCCAAGGAGTTCAGCAGGGCCTAGCCAATCCCTGGGGAGGTGTGGCCAGATGGTGGCTAGGCTGCTGTTCCATGGTCTCAAGCCGTGAACCATGGACTGTTCCAGACTACCTATACTGGTGCTACTGCTTCTAAGTAAGAAGTGTACTCTGCCAGCAATACTTTCTGTTTTGGGGTTTCCCGCATCACCCCTCATCCTCTCACCTGTTACTTCTGGCAAATAAACTTCCAAAAAGACAACCTCTTGACTAATCAATGAGGCAGAATGAATGGACTGATGCAGTGCACCTGGCTGCCTCTGCACGGTTTGGGAAAGAACCAGTGTAATCTAGTGTGGCCCCTCTGGGGGTAGTGCTATATGCACAAACCTTTAGATTAAAGCCATCAGATTGTACCAGTCCACTTGAAAATATTTTATGCTGCATTCTGTTATTCCTGACCAATACAATGTGCCAGGGGTGGACTGACCATTCAAGCACTCGGGCACTGCCCGAGGGCCCAGGGTCAGTAGGGGGCCCCATGAAATGCCCCTGGTACCTTTTTTATAGGCTTTTTGGGTGTGCGTTTAGTGTGGGCAAGGACACAGGAGCCCCATGATCCCCTGTTGCCCGGGGGCCCCATGAGTTGTCAGTCCGCCCCTGAATGTGCCTGTTTTTTTTTTACCAATGCCTTACGTTGACCACGTGTCCATTTTACTAAAGTCTACAAAATATTTTAAAAGTATTTGGTCACATTGTGCTTGAAGTATCTGAAACATTTTAAATTGATGTAAAGCCTGGCAACTGGTGTGAAACCACTAAACAGCATCAAATATGGAGTTCCAATAACAGCAGGCCCGATGGATTGCCAACATAATCCAATGCAACTCAACAACATGTGTTTTCGGGCACAGAGTGGGAATTTTTTCACCTCAAGCGAAGACGTTGGAAACCTAATATTAGCTTAGTGACGTGGCTATTAGCTGGCCGCTCGCCACCTTGGCCACTCTTGCCAACTCCTCGGCAAATCCTTTATCCATTTCACATCCAAGACACAAGGATCAAAAGAAAAACCGCAGTGCAATTACTTGGCAAAATGTGCCGAATGGAGTTTCTAGTGTCATCTCTGTTAATATTGGCCATACTAGGAACATACTTGAAAACTAGCGCCGATTCTCGTTTCGCTTTGGTTTCTTTTTCACCGTTGGTTGCCTCTTTGTGATGACTGGAAGTCAACTCTAAAAAAACTGTTTTTAAAAGAGCTCAATCTGATGTTCTTTAAAGTATATTTCTCTTTGAAAAGGAGACTCCATATGCAACATGTTGTCTGGTAGCCCCAAGGCGCTGAGCGAAACGAGGACACATCTCCAACATAAAATATTAAGGTCATTTTTACGCTATTTAAAATCATTATGATTTAATGAGTTTCTGGTGCTTTGTGTGTTTTACCTTACCATGCTTCTCAGGAACCTTAACAAATGTGAACGTTACCATGGTATTTTTATGGTACAAGATGCGAGCCAGATGTTTAAAAAGAAAGAAAGAAAAAGGAACAAACCTGTTGGTTAGAAGCCGCGTGTACCTCTGAAAGGTCACGTTATGTTATGTTATGTAAACTCCTTGACTGACAATGAGGAGAAGAAGAGTATAACACAGCTGGGTCTGAAAATGTACAGTCATGGCCACAAATATTGGTACCCCTGTATTCCTGTCAGATAACGCACCACTTCACCCAGAAAATTGTTGCAATTACAAATGTTTCGGCATTCTCATGTTTATTTCTGTTGTTTGAATTGGTATGACACAGAAAAGTGGAGAACGAAAAAGCCAAATCTGACACATTCCACACAAAAGCACAAAAATGGACTGGACCAGGGGCGTCCCTAGGGTTGGTATCAACCGGTTCCGGAACACTTGGTGACGCCCCCCTTCTCTCTCTCTGCCTCCTTTGTCCCCCCTCCTCTCTCTGCCCTCTTTCTCCCCCCCCTCTCTCTCTGCCCTCTTTCTCTGCCCTCTCTCTGCCCTCTTTCTCCCCCCCTCTCTCTGCCCTCTTTCTCCCCCCCTCTCTCTCTGCCCTCTTTCTCTGCCCTCTTTCTCCCCCCCTCTCTCTCTGCCCTCTTTCCCCCCCCTCTCTCTGCCCTCTTTCTCCCCCCCTCTCTCTGCCCTCTTCCCCCCCCCCTTTCTCTGCCCTCTTTCTCCCCCCCCCTTTCTCTGCCCTCTTTCTCCCCCCCCCTTTCTCTGCCCTCTTTCTCCCCCCCCCCTTTCTCTGCCCTCTTTCACCCCCCCATCTCTCTGCCCTCTTTCTCCCCTCCCCCACCTCTTTCTCTCCCCCCTACCTACTATATGAAGCTGCAGTGCTGTCCCCAGGGTCCAAGGATTACACACTGACCTGCTGCATACTCTGCCCGCCCCTCCAGCTCTCCGACTTCAGCACCCGTGGCAGGGATGTGGACCCGCCCCTCTGCTGAAATTCCAAGGAGGAGAGGTGCCCGAAGTGCCTGCCTCACTGTCCGAGAGAGGGGAGAGAGAGAGGGGAGAGAGAGGGGCGGAGAGGGAGAGAGGAGAGAGAGAGGGGGGGGAGAGAAGAAAGACAGGGGGGAGAGAGAGGGGAGAAAGAGGGGAGAGAGAGGGGGAGAGAGAGAGGTAAAAGAGAGAGGGAGGAGAGAGAGAGGGGAGAGAGAGAGGGAAGAGAGAGATATAGAGAGGGAGGGGGGGAGAGGGAAGAGAGAGGAGGAGAGAAAGGGAAGAAAGAGAGAGAGAGAGGAGAAGAGAGAGGGGGGCAGAGAGAGGGATAGAGGGAAGAGGGAGAGGGAGCAGAGAGAGAGAGGGCAGGGAGAGAGACAGAGAGCAGAGAGAAAGAGGGAAGAGAGAGAGAGGGGAGAGAGAGCAGAGAGAGGGGGGAGAGAAGGAGGGCGGAGAGAGGGGGAGAGAGAGGGGGGGGGCAGAGAGGGGGGGAGAGAGAAGGAAGAGAGAGGGGGAGAGAGAGGGCGGAGAGAGTAGATAGAGAGAGAGAGAAGAGAAAGAAGGCAGAGAGAGGGCAGAGAGAGAGAGAGGGAAGAAAGAGAGAAGGGGAAGTGAGAGGGGGGCTTGCTTTAAAACTTACCTTTTCATGGAGCTTGTGGAGAGATCAGTTAACCCCATATAGGTTGCAAGCTGACGATCCCCACAGAATGGACCGGATCTGCAGATTGGGGAGGATATTGGATCGGACTCCGATCCATTATGCTCAATCCACAGAACCAATCCATCCTGCGGGGATCGTCAGAGGGGGTGTCACCAAGTGTTCCGGCACCGGGTGACACCAACCTTAGGGACGCCCCTGATCTCAGCTGCTCTGTGCAAAACCATCCATGTGCCAAAGATCCTTTACAATCACTTTAGGATACACAATAAAATCCTTTACAATAAAGCATTAAACATACACAGTGCTTTTAAATGAATCCCCGGAGAAGAGCACACTGTAGCTAAGTTTAGATTTCAAAGCAAAAAGCATCTTTACAACCTCCTCTTTAACAGTGTCATCGCTGAAGTCTACAAATGTCTGCATTTATGGAAAGAGCCAAGTCTCCCGGACAAACCCTCTTTTCAGTCCTCTGGTGCTCATTACTGAACTCTCCTTAGGATTCCATCTCTCTCTCTTTTTTTCCTTCTATTCTCTAACGTTTACTTAAGTTGAAAAGCCATGAAAAGATCATCAACTTAACTCTCCAATATTTTCCACCTGGTGACTGTATAACCGCCATCGTTTTAACATTGCCCATGATTACTGAGCGGGAGACTTTTATGAGCTGCTGAAATGCGATGTTAACAATATAATAGAAGTTGTTTAATGTATGAATTAGCTTGACTTGTAAGTAGCCCAGGCCTGGCGGGCTGCAGCTGAGGCGTCATTTGGCCATTAAGACCGTAGTAGCTATTACACAATGTGCACAAGGAGTCATCGCTCAACATTTTATAAGCACTCTTAAAAAGAAAAACCTTCAAAACCCATAAAATAGGTGAGTCACTGCATTCTGTTTATATCGGGGATGTTTCACATTTTCTAGGCTAAATTTGCATCTTATCTTGTATTATTTAGTATTAGCTGCCCAGAATGAAGTGCCAAATTAGAGGATATCTGCGGGGGTCTTTTTTTTTTCAGGAAATAGGTGCAGGAACTCTTCTAAGTCCCCTTCCCCCCCCCCTACCCACCTCTGAGCACCACCCCTTGGTACCACCCCCTACCCACCTCTCAGTACCGCCCCTTTTTGGGAATAAAGAGCCAAGTTTCATGTTGTGGCATTAAGTAATTTGTATGGAATTTGTTAATGGTAACAAGAAAAGCAGCAAAACAGATCCCCTGCAGCTAGCAACGATAGGCACCCCCAGCAACAATATATCCCCCTAGCAACAATAGACTCCCCCAGCAACAATGGATCACTTGCAACAAAATACCACCCCAGTGACAATAGACGCCAACCTCCAGCAACAATAGATCCCCCACAAAAATTGACTCACCCAGCAACAATGAACGCCATCCCCCAGCAACAATCGATTCCCCCAAATCAATAGACTCCCCCAGCAACAATGGACTCTCCACAACAAAATACCACCCCAGCAACAATAGGTCCATCGCAGCAAGAATAGATCCCCCATAAATATAGACTCCCCCAGCAACAATGGACTCCCACAACAAAATGTGTGCGCTTATCATTCCTGCCTGTCCCCCCTGACCTCAAGTAGCCCATTGTTCCCAACCCCAGATGTATACTTACCTGAGCCCCGTGGCCACAGCCTGCAACAGCCTTTATATCCTGTGACCAAAAACCTACTTCTGCTGGTTATGTGTGTCCAGTTGGCCTCCACAGATTTCTATGGGGTTGTCTTTTACAATATCAATGGCCAGGCAGATGTTTGGGAGAAATTCCATAGAAGTCTTGGACTGCGAGCTAGGCTGGAAGGATAGGTGTGTAGCCAGGACCAATCTACATTCTCCACTGCAGGTGGCACTTGTTTGGAACAGCAATGAAGAAGGCAAGAGAAACTGGGTTTCTTCATGATTCCCTTGGTCCCCTGGGGCACCGTTCTGGCTGGCTACGCTGGATTCAGGTGACCCTGGTGACCATCTTGGGTGATGCAGGGTCTTTTTAAGTCCCTTCCCCTGGATTTTGGCGTGCATTTGCGAAGTGTCTAGTGAAGGGACAGCACTGTCAGGGACAGCACTAGCGGCGTGTAGAAGTTCCAGAAGTGTAGGGAAAGCCAAGGGCCTGCTTCTTCATCTTTAGAATGCCAGGCCGTATTCCACTCTCTCTGACAAGTGCTGTATTCAGTTCAGGCCTACTCATCACTGATCCCCCACTCCGGCTGTTGTAAGTTCCTGGTTGGGTGAGCTTCCCCCCCAGGCTGTTGTACTGTTTACTGGCTCTGAGATACACTCTTTCCTGCATCTCGGGCTTCTGTGTGTTTACTTCTTCCACACCATGATGCACCTGCTCAACAAGTCCACTTTTATCGAGTTCTTTTTTCCTATCCAGTTGACAGAAAAAATAAGATGTGTTGGGAGATCTTGTCAATAGGAGCAACCTTCAAATACAAGCGTAGCATCAGCTCTAACCAGGGCTGGATCTAGGAGGGTGCTGGGGTGGCCCGATCTTAGTTGTGCCCCTCTAGGTCTCTGAGGGTGCAATCACTGATCCATGATCCAGTCTGTTTGGGGGCAATTGATGTAAAGGAGCACTCTGATGTGCTGCAGACAGTTGGCATAAGGAGGCACCATCATTGGAACAACCCATTTAAAGGGGCACTGTGATGAGGATACCTGATGTAAGTGGGTACTCTGATGGAGGCCCTGATGTAAGGGTGATGGAGACAGTTGATGTAAGAGGGCCATCTGATGGAAGTTAGCACTCTGATGGAGGCCCTGATGTAAGGGTGATGGAGACAGTTGATGTAAGAGGGCCATCTAATGGAAGTTAGCACTCTGATGGAGACCCTGATGTAAGGAGGACTTTGGTGGGAAACTTAATGTACTCTTATGGGGACCCCGATGTCAAGTGGGACTCTGATGAGGACACATGATTCCTAATACATACTAGTGTTTCCCAGGTCATGACACTGTTTGACAAACTGTCAGTGACTCCCACAAAGTATTGACATTGTGCCCTCTGCCTTTTTTACTGCACCCCCACATTAGATAGACTAGACCCTGCCCTGGCTCTAACCCTGTCCTGTTATATTGAAAACAAAAAAAAAAATGTTTGACTCTCTTTTCAAGTGTCAAACAAACAGCATATCACCTTCCCTAAGGCTGGCATTCCAAGGAGGAAAGAACAAGAGAAACTAAGTTGCACAGCATTGGAAAAATGATAGCTCAGCAAACCTATAAAGGATTCCTGTTGTAAAACCACCAGCAAGTAGGCGGCATACATGCCGGCACTCTCTGCGTGTTTCCTGGTCTTCACTCCTGGCCTAGTGCGATATGAAGCCATTACAAATATTGGATTCGTTAAGATTTAGTTATCACTGGATGAAAACCACTCTGAGCTTCAAGTCATAAATGATGTTGTGTAGACTGGCCTTATAATAGAACATTCTGCCGGATTTCTCCTCTCATGCTGAGTATGGCTCCACTGCTCTTGGTAGGTCTGCAACGCTGGCGGCAAGAGGCTTTCATAAATCATATTGATTAGATCTGGCTTGTATGTTTAACTTTAAATATTCAATCAGTGGGATAATTTTGCTCAGAGGGAGATTACCTCTTGCACATAAGAGGCATGCTCCACCAGCAGGGATAATACACCTTAATTACATCCTCAGCTTGAGAAACACACTCTCAGGGTCGTTGGCATGTGACCTACTGAGGAATCACCATAATAAAACACGTTGGCAAGTGACACAAGATGGAGTCACCTCTGCTCAGCAAGCAAACTGCACATTAGTGGCTGTTAGTGGAGGTCATTTTAAACTGGACCTCTGGCCAGCTGAGATTCGTGTTTCGACCCTCGGAAAATAAGAAAATCCACTGAACATTCTCAGCTGCTATTGGATCAGTGGAAGAGAAAAGTGCTGCAAGAAATTGTAGGATTCCAGTCCCTGGCTGAATTCTAACCACTCAATTAAAGCAGAACCAAAAGAGCAGTGTCAATTCGCATTCAGTAACCCAGCTCACGTTTTTAGTATTTTAAGCTATTTTAGTGCTTTAATTCAATTTTTAGCGTGAACAGACAGCGACAGTAATGACTGTGTTTTACGAATTTGTCGGTGATATGAAAAGTAGAGAGCACAAATTTATCAGTCACATTGTGATTAAGGAATTACCTAGAAAAAACAATGTCAAGAATTTATCAAATTCAGAGAAGCCATATTAAGAATATGGAGCAGCTGTGCATGGCAATCAATCAGCTTCTAACTTCAAATTGTACAGTTAAGCTTTGAAAATGAAAGACAGAAGCTGATTGGTTGCCATGCACAGCTCAAACACTCCAGATTCTGTCTTCTCCAGTTTTGATAAATTCCCCTCAATGCATCATTATTGTCTTGATCTTCCAATTGTCCACAAATGAGTCTGAAACAAAAAAACATCCAAACACAACAACAAACAGGGTGTTATGAACCACCTAGCGGGGGCTCTAGCAGTCCACAGGACAGGATTCCCCAGGGCGAGGAATCTAAGCCCCAGTCTGCTTGTTCACCAGAGCCCCTGATGGTGGGGATGGGCTTGGAGCAGACAAGGACCAGGTCACGACCCCTGAGTACCCCCGTCCGTGGCAGCGGGACCCGCCAGAGGTATATGCAGGTAGAGAGCCTGATGTGAAGAGGTGGAAGACTGGATCCGAGCGTGATGGATGGATGGCAGAGTAGTAAGCGTGGTCAACGAGCCGGGTCAGTAACAGTGGGATCAGCGTAGTACAAGGCGGCAGGCAGAAGAATAGTCAGGTCACTTGCAGGGGTCGGCAACAGGAGTTCAGATCAGGTATGGAATATGCAGAAGAGAAGTCAGACTAGCCAGGGGATCAGAGCAGGAGAAGTCAGCGGAGGTCAGGTTCAGGCAGGGTCAGCAACAAATCTTAGGATCACAGGAACACAGGAACACGGAGAAAAGACCATACGGCAATGGGTGTCAGTGCAGGGCAGGTTTAAATAGTGCGCCCTGCCCTGCTATTGGTGCCGGGCGAGCAGCCGCGATCGCGAGTGCGCATGCGCAGCCACCGCCGTACAGGTCTCAGAGTCTATCGGATCGGATGGATCGGTGCTCCGCGCATGCGTGGAGTCACTTGCCGCCGCGATCCCTGACACAGGGCTCTAGATTCAGATTTTCTAAGGGTCACAAATGTCTCCGGGCACATTGGCTTTGATAAGGCAGCCCTCCACAAAATGGAGATAGTCCTTAGAAACAGGGAAAGAACCCAAAGTTGAGAATCCGCATACAAATAGTCCAATGAGAGCACCAAACAAACATCCAAGAGTCCAAGGTTTTTAAAAGAGAAGTGTTGGATTTCAAAATAACAAACATCTATACTCACCTAAGTGGATGCAGCATCGATCTGATGCTGCAGCTGTCCCTCGCCGGATCTACACCAAGAACTGAGCGATCAAAGACCGCTGATCATTTAGTTTCCGGACTTCTATGAGTCTCCAACTCCCTACTCTGCCCCTCCAGCGCTCACTGTAGCACCGGCCTGTGAAGGGGGCGGGGGAGGATGGCTCAGGCGGTTGGCAGAGCACGGAGAGGCTGAGTCGGCTGCTCCTCAGGCAACTGGGTGGATCCCAACATTAAAGGTGGGATCGCTCCAGAGTTTGGACCAGCTGAGTGATGTCAGCCGACGTTAGACTTTATCCCGCTTTTGGCTGAATACGGGTCACAGGAGTGCAGAACTCAGTGCTCTTCTGTGACCCATAGGAGAAGTAGGGCCAAAAGAGCTGTGGCCCTACTTCCCCTTTAATGATGAAATTAATTTTTAGCAAAAAAAAAATCCAAAGCATTTTCGGGTCCAAACACACTCCTTCAGGTTATTCCCAAAGGACTTAGATATTTTATTGTACAAACATTTTGATGCATTCATTAACAATGGCTTAACCGGCCCTCCTGAAACTGTTCCAAGCAGTAGATCATAATGCAGATCTATTTTGTATCTGCTAGCCTGAGTCGGCTTAAGCACTATCAAAATTCCTAAGCCATTAATAACGTGGAGTGTGTTTGGCCCCTGAAATGCGTAGGAATCAATTTTATCGTTAAAAACCTCGGAATCTTCTCTTTTCTCTTTTTATTCTGGTCTTCCCTTTCTATTATACTTTCTCCATTCTTTCTAGCCTTACACTTACAGCTCCCTCTACTCAGAGGTGTGTGGAACCAGGGGCGGACTGACCATTCGAGCACTCGGGCACTGCCCGAGGGCCCAGGGTCAGTAGGGGGCCCCATGAAATGCCCTGGTACCTTTTTATAGGCTTTTTTTTGAGTGTGGGCGAGGACATATTGCCTGGGGGCCCCATGAATTGTCAGTCCGTCCCTGTATGGAACCTTTCACTCTCAGTCTTCTATTGTTCAAAATACACTTTCAGACAACTATTGTGTGGCATGTGTCTCTGGATCATGGATCATGGACTCATTGGTGGCTCTGGATCATGGACTCATTGGTGGCCTTATGTCGCTACTCTTGGGATGACATCTTGCCCCTCTCATGATATTATGTTCAATTATTACATAGTAATGCTCTCATTATGTTGCATATTATTATTATTAATATTATTATTATTAAACAGGATTTATATAGCGCCAACAGTTTGCTTCAGTTTACAAAATGAAGGCAGACTTTACAGTTACAATACAATTTGGTACAAGAGGAATCAAAGGGCCCGGCTCGTTAGAGCTTACAATCTAAGAGGGAAGGTAAAGTGATTCAAAACATAATAGCTGTGGTGGATGGGCTGATGGAAAAGTAAAAATACAGTGTATTAGTTAGAAGTAGGATAGGCTTCTTTAAAGAGAAGGGTTTTCAGAGATCGTCTAAAGATAGATAGATAAGGAAACAGTAGGACAGATTGGGGTAAGGCGTTCCATAGGATGGGAGAAGCTTGGGAGAAGTCCTGGAGGTGAGCATGGGGAGAGGCAGTATGTGATCTAGAGAGCAGGAGATCTTGGGAGGACCGAAGAGAGCGGTTTGGTTGATATTTTGAGACCAGGTTGGTGATGCAACTGGGGGCAGAGTTGTGGATGGCTTTACAAGTTGTTGTTAGTACTTTGAATTTTATTCGTTGGGTGAGTGGAAACCAGTGGAGGGATTGGCAGAGAGGGGTTGGTAAGGTGGATGAATCTGGCAGCAGCATTCATGATGGACTGAAAGGGGGATAGTCTATGTAAAGGTAATCCAATGAGGAGGGAGTTGCAGTAGTCAAGGTCATGCTACATGTCTTTGTCTATTTTTCAATCAAATCTTTTGGAAGAGAAAAATTTTGGAATCTTGGACATTTTTTTTTAATTCTCTCATTTGACTATTTGTGGAAACAGAAACTGTGTGACTTGAAAAAACATAATTTGTTGGAATGGTAAATGGGGCCGGTGTTTGTTGGGGGACGCGTCCTAACGTTTTTTGCAATGGACCTTCAATACTTTATTGATATTTGGCTGCTATCTCAATCTCACTTTTTTCCTTTTATATGGTCTAATTTTAGGAATCTACCTGAGGATACCATTGATCTCCATCTAGAAGTTTCCTTCTTTTTTAATTGAACTACACAGCGCATGTTTGCCTTCTGCTGTTGAACAACTGTATGGGGTAAAAGTAACCCCTTCACTTCTCAGTCTGACTGTTTCTATTTTGATTATATATATTACATGTTTATACAGTGGTGTATTTAGGTTTCATGCTGCCCTAGGCAACACAAACATAGGCTCCCCCCCCCCAATGGACATTGACCAACAACACCCCAGCCCCCCACCCAAAAGAGCTTTCCACTTCCATCGGGCAACCCCCCACCCGGCAAGAGATAAACACTCACCTTCACAGCTTCGGACATCTCTGGGAACAAGTGTCAGGCTCTGTATATACCATCAAGCAGCCTGCAGCCTCTCTCAGATCCCACCTGGTCCCCGTGCTGCGTGTGTCCCTTCTTCCATTCCCTCTTTCAGGGGACAGCGCTGCCCCTCTGAAAAATGCTGCTGTCCCCCTGAAAAATGCTGCCCTAGGCAAATGCCTTGTTTGCCTTGTGATAAATACACCCCTGTATTTATATTTATACTTATTTATTATATAATGAGGATAGTGTTGCTTTTGTTTTTCATTATTACTCCTCGTGGATTGTTGCTGTGTGATTTATGCTTTTTCTTTGTTTGTATTTTCTTATAGTTTGCTTTATTAATACTTATTTTTAACTATAAATGTATTTATTTATTTCAGGTACTTATATAGCGCCGTCAATTTACGCAGCGCTTAACATATATATTGTACCTTCACATCAGTCCCTAACCCTCAAGGGGCGTACAATCTAAGGTCCCTAACCCTCAAGGGGTGTACAATCTAAGGTCCCTAACCCTCAAGGGGCGTACAATCTAAGGTCCCTAACCCTCAAGGGGCGTACAATCTAAGGTCCCTAACCCTCAAGGGGCGTACAATCTAAGGTCCCTAACCCTCAAGGGGCGTACAATCTAAGGTCCCTAACCCTCAAGGGGCGTACAATCTAAGGTCCCTAACCCTCAAGGGGCGTACAATCTAAGGTCCCTAACCCTCAAGGGGCGTACAACCTAAGGTCCCTAACCCTCAAGGGGCGTACAATCTAAGGTCCCTAACCCTCAAGGGGTGTACAATCTAAGGTCCCTAACCCTCAAGGGGTGTACAATCTAAGGTCCCTAACTCACATTCATACATATTAGGGCCAATTTAGACAGGGGCCAATTAACCTACCAGCATGTCTTTGGAGTGTGGGAGGAAACCAGAGCACACCCACACAAGCACAGGGAGAACATGCAAACTCCATGCAGGAGGCGTCATGGTTGGGAATCGAACCCATGACCCATTTACTGCAAGGCAGACGTGCTAAGCCACTGTGCCGCCCATCTCAAATCTCATTTAATATCACATGGGCCTGATGAGATGGGGAATCCTGCGAAACGTGTAGACCTACAACCTATCTAAGAACTTGCGACATTGGTGGGATCAGCCCATATCATTGTGACTCACAGAATATTGTTTTTTTTATTTGAATATCAGTCATATGTTAGACCTTTTAGAAACAAATATTTGTAATAAAGTATTTTTTTTACCATATATTATTGTGTTGGTGTCCTATTCCTGCTTCAGATTGATACAATTCGCCATTACAAAAGATGATACCCTTGAGAGGCTATAAAGTGACTTATAGAGGCACCACACCCTTTTTTGGTATATTTATTCTTCATGACAAAAAGTGTCCCTCAACCATACTGTATACTTACACACACACCAAGTCAACTGGTGTGTCAAGTCACTGGTGATAAAAAAGAATAAATGCCAATTTTGGGTTGGGTAGGTCATTTATATGGAAAACTATATATATATTTTTACTGTAAAAATAAATAAGTGATAGTTTGTAATATAGTCCTTCAAACGAATATTTATGATGGCCTTGGTTCTTTCTCTGAGGATGTGCTTGGCACGTAACGCGTAAGGAGGAGCCTACGCACGCCGTGACATCACGCCGTCGGAGCATCGTGGAGCTCTGGCGGCTATTACAACTGACAGGACGGTTATTCCTGTCTGTACTTGTTTGTTTTTACTGGATACATCCCCTCTGCTACTGTCATTTTAATTACAATAAATTGTTTATGCAATATTTCACTATGGGCACTTTTTCTTGACCCCTCTTGGGGAGCAACCTTTTTCCAGATACGTTTTTTTGCCCAGTGGAGGAGTCGTTTTCTTCAGGCGGATCATCGTTCTGTTTCTTGGTTGTCAAGGAGTCTCTCTTCCTGCCCAGCTCTGTACCACCCGGGGACCCTCTCTGACCAAGAGAACATCTTTTCTACTCTGATGATTACCCCATGTGCCTTACGATCTCTACATTGCACTTTTAATGTGCACATCTGGTTAGTGTGCACTTTTACTTCAAGTCACCTTTGCTGGGACTACTTTTATTCACATCATTGTGTTTTTCATAATGTATTATAACTTTTAGCGCTGCACTTTTATATATATTATCTTGTGAGGATTTTTGTTGATTGTCCTGTGTGCCTAGCTGCTTTAATCTCTAAAAAAAGCGCTCGCTTATTCCTTTACTTTATATTTAAAGTCCTATTCCTGGTTCAGATTGATACAATTCGCCATTACACAACATGATGCCCTTGAGAGGCTATAAAGTGACTTATAAAGACACCACACCCTTATATGATATATTTATCCTTCATGACAAATAGGGGTTTATTTACTAAAGCTGGAGAGTCCAAAATAAGACTCCCTTCTGCATAGAAACCAATCAGCTTCCAGGTTTCATTGCCAAAGCTTCATTGAACAAGCTGAGGTTAGAAGCTGATTGGTTTCTATGCAGAAGGGAGTCTGATTTTGGACTCTCCAGGTTTAGTAAATAAACCCCATAGTGTCCCTCAACCATACTGTATACTTACACACACACCAAGTCAACTGGTGTGTCAAGTCACTGGTGATAAAAAAGAATAAATGTCAATTTTGGGTTGGTCATTTATATGGAAAACTATATATATATTTTTTACTGTAAAAATAAATAAGTGATATTTTGTAATATAGTCCTTCAAGCTAATATTTAGTTACCCCCACTCACCAGGAAAGGGTCGCCCAAAATAATTTTTATATGTTGGCAACCACGGTAAAGTATTCAAAAGGCAGAAACGTTATTACATTATAAGGACGCTGGCTTTGAACTGGAAGATTTTGTTTAAAATGAGCCTGATAGGAGGAACCCTTTAAAATGTTTCTATGGGGCTCAGTTGTTATAGTTACGTCCGTGAATTCACACTGTTAGTTTTATTGTTGGCTTAAAATGGCATGAATGCTTCCAATGCAACCAGTCGTTACCGTGCCCCTTTCCAGCCAAAGCAAGGCGGGTCTAAATGAAATGCGGACACATAAACTGCAGATGTCCTGACGCCAATAAAACCCTAAACATGGCTGCTTTCCAGGTAAGTCTTTGACCTGAGAGCCACATTGTTCCAAGTCTGAAAAAGCCATCAAGCTGTATAAAAAAAAACATGTCTGCTGCAAGTTTGAGGGAATGCTATGTTTAGCAACTGAAACTCAAGGGTTCTAATTAAAAAAAAAAAGGATTTTGGGCTAAGGCATGCAGGAGGGCAAGGGAACAAGGAAACCCCAGGTTTTCCGCATTCCTGAAACCAGGCCTAATAAAGCTGTCATGGTTTGAAAAAGGGGCTGTTGAAATGGTGTGAAAAGGTTGTACCTTAAAAGAATTAAGCTGCTGTTGAAACTATATATGTAGGTATTTTTATATTGCATGTCTTTTTATATCTACCACTGGCTGGATTTTTCAATTAAACAAAAGCCGGTTGTATATACCTAGATCAGACAGATATCGAATTTAGTCTCGAATTATCAAGGCCTTGAAAAAAAAAAACTAGGGCCTTCTGGGGGAAAAGCAAAACAGGAACCGGAGTAGAAACGGTCACTTCGGAGACAGAGGTGTGAAATGAAATGTGGAACAAATAGCGCTGAATTGTTTGTTGTCTGCCTTCGACTTGAGCATGTTGGTGCCCCCAATGGTCCCTGGCCTAATTGGCTATTGTATTTCCCAGAGGCCTTCATGGAATGCAATGCCAAAACCAAAAGCCTGTTTTCCAGATGTAGCATCCGGCAGATGTGAATGAGTAACTCTCCGCAGATAAATTTACAGACTCCCCCGAGCCCGAGGTTATATAAAATCGATACTTTTCTTCATAAAACAAATAGTACACCCCTTGTGTTTGTCGTACTTTGTATTTTAAAGTATGCATCAAGGTTGCCACTGAAAAAAGTGGCCCCCATCTTGTTCAACCCTTCTGTTATTCTAAGGTGTTAATATATATTTGTGACTAATGGTTTGCAGACGGTTGGCAGCCTTAGAAAAAAAAAATCCCTGAGGGTTTTTGCGAAAATATTTCTAAGAAATGGGAGGGTTTAAATCCTTGTTACTCTAGTTGTAAGTGTGGCTTCAACAATTATTGACTTATCTTTTGGGAGTTGTGAGCTCTGCAGTAGGACAGGTCTTCTTAAGTAAACTGTGATATAAAAAATATGTGAACATGAACTTTATAGATATTCACTAGAGAAGATGGGACTTTCAGGGTGCATGAACATGAATACCAAACATATCAAAAAGTTATATCATTTTTATTTCGTATTTTTGTAAAAAACACAAAAGGAAAAAATAAAAAATAATAATTTCAGTACGAAGAGTAAAACTGAGATTCAAATTTAGTTATGTAATCGTAGTTACTCCCTACATGTTTCGTCCTTTATAGGCACATGCACCTCACAACCAAAGACACACACATGAATAACAACTGGTTCCCATAGTACCACCCTAGAGTAACACCTCAATTTCTTCAATTCTTAAGTAAACTGCCTGAAGTTATAAACCACAATACAGAGACCATTGTTTAGTGGCACAGGTTTGCTGTCAGCAGAAAAAGTTTGTTTGGAATAAGTATCTTGTGTAAATCCATACAGCTGTGGTCTTGCCCTTCCAACTGTAGCACCCTCCTAGTGTAGTGTAGGCTAGTAGGCAAAGTCAGTTAGCTCCTCTTGTCAGGGTCCTTTCCACGGCAGGAGTTCTGGAAGATCTGGCATTTCTGCCAATACTCTACATGGCCGCAGAAGGACACATCAGCCTCAGTCTGGTGCCAGACGGCCTTTATAAGGAGGCTCATCACTTCCTCTGGTTGCTGGATGATCTCTAGCTCCCTGTGCCTTGTTCCTGTTTCCTGTGACCTGTGACTTCCTGATACCGATTTGGCTTGCACTTGGACCTGTCTACTCTACTGAACCCCTGATCTGACCTCGGTTTGACTAAACGATACTCTCTCTCTCGCTCCTCTGTGTATGACCTTGGCTATCCCATCTGACTATGTCTACTCTGATTCCCACCTGGTACCTGACCTTGGCTTGAACCGGCTATCCAGTAAATCTCTAATCCCGAAAGGGCTTGCATACCACGCACAGGCGCCACCCGTCTGCAGACCTATCTCCGTGCACAAGCTGTGCTTCTGAGTGGACCACCAACCAGCACTCCTACAGGTGATCTGTGCCACTTTGGGCCTGACTCCCGCTGTCCCACTCTCAGGGGAGTCCGGAACTTAGCCGCAAGGAAAGCCCTCTCTCCATTGGCCTCCATCACCAGCTACGTGATACCTCTGTAAGCAGTGGAGCAGAAGTTGATTGCTTAGGGCTGCTCAATGTCTCACAGGCTGCTGGTCTGATTACTTCCCCCTGTATTCTATAGGATTCTAGAATTATAGTGGGAGGAAGAACAGGGCAGGTAGGCTAAATATTTGTGGAACTTCAACCAATCCCTGGGAAGGTGTGTCCTGTAGGTGGAGAGGGATACTATAAATAGTCCGAGGCCTGAGGCAGCAGTGCAGTGTCCCTGGGTCCAGTCCTGCTGGAGGAGACCCCTGTACAAGGGCTCTGCCCTCTGTGCAGGAGTGCTAGAGAAGCCCCTGGTGAAGATATTGAGGTCCCAGCTAGGCTTAGCTAGGGGGTCTATTTTCAAGCCTAAAAGTCCTGGAATGTATCTGGATTAGGAGAGAGCTTACTGGAGAGAGCCAGGAGGAATCTGGAGGGAAGCAATGTGTCCAGCTGTCCTATGGTGGTGTGATCCTGCAACTCCCTCACAGTGAAGAGCCTGGTGGATTTCGGAAGGAGGCAACCGATAATCCTGTGGTTGAGTGAGTAGATTTGCTGGAGAGTCAGTGACTGTGTGCAGCTTTTAGTCCCTAGGAAGATTCATAGTCACTGTCACCTCTAGAGATTCTCTGGGACATTTTTGGTATAGTTCAGCAAGGTAGTTCAGAAGTCCTCAGAGTGTTCAGTTCTGGGGTATCCCATGTTTCCTCTCCCTATTCAAGTTCAACGATTCCAATTAAAACCCTAAAATAAACCCCTAGACTGTTCCATGTAGCCAGTAGAAGAGTGAAGTAAATGCTTTCAATCTAGGAGCCCGCTAAAATAGTTAGGAGCCAGTTTTCTTTTTTTTTGACTAACGGCTTTATTTTCGATGACAGAGATGATAGATCTATTCTCCACTTTGTGTGCTCAAAGTGGGGAATAAGAACTAAGCTCTTTCTTAATTGAGTGAGGAAGAGCTAGGCAATTCACTTTGATTATTGTTTATTACAGAACTGTTATAAATATACTTCTCAACGGTCATAAAAACATCTTGAATCTCATGGACCAGCTGCGGCTAAGAACCACATGTGGATAACAAGCCACTACGAGTGGGCCACTGCTATAACAAGTAGCTTGTCTTGTGCCAGAAATCAGGAATTTAATTTCCAGCAGTCTCAGGCAGGGAGAAGTGGGGACATTTCCAGTTGTGGTTTATGAACATTATACAGAGATCTTATTGAAACCACAAAGAAATTGTTTAATATTGCTCTGGTTCTCCCGGGGAATCTCCATCAGCTGAACTCCAAGAAAACCACAACAGGGGCCAATTAGTGAGCGTTTACCGTGCGTTCCTTGACACTCAACACCTTATAAAAGTGATATTGACTTAATGTGGTAGACAGCATTGCTGAGAACCGGATGCTTCGGCCTAGCCACAGTTTCCATCCTGCTCAGACAGAAATAGTATTATAACCCCGAACCAGGGTATGGGCAACGCATGTCCTAGTAGCAACTGTGGCACTACAAGCCCCAGCATACTATGCGCCTACAACATATAATGTTGCCTGTAGGCATATCAGTTTAGGAAACATAATTGTAAATATTGTGTCAGCAAATTATACATTTTAAGCCTCTATGACACTCTTTATTCCACCTGAAGCTGGCCGTAACATCACATCGTGATTGGCAAGATGTGACCACCGAAAAATGACTCCATTAAAAACAAGTTTTCTATAAAGATGTGTATTTAGAATATCCAAGTGTGCATGTTTGTGTCTGTGGAGCAGGAAGGGAGGAATGCAATGAGATATACCACAGAAAAATACCAGGCAGCCAAGAAAATGGAACAACGCAATTCCCTACTGAGGATGCTGGGCCAGGTGTGTCTACTGTGTGCTGCTACTTACAGAGCCAAAAAATCAGCCATATTGGAGTTGAATTATCTCATGTCTATGTGCACCCTTAGAGTCAATTTAGGCCTGTGTGTTGCAGTAACGCACAGTTGGACTTGCAGCCAATGCATCCGCGCTGCAGCCCACCACAACATATATGCTGTACATTGTGATATTAAAAATGTCATATTTGTTAACCACTTCATGTCCGGGCCAGGGGCGGACTGACAACGCATGGGGCCCCCCGGGCAATAGGGGATCATGGGGCCCCTGTGTCCTAGCCCAAACTCAAAAACGTCTATGAAAAAGGTACCAGGGGCATCTCATGGGGCCCCCTACAGACCCCGGGCCCTCGGGCAGTGCCTAAGTTTCCAAATGATCAGTCCGCCCCTGGTCCGGACACTTTCACCCCCTTCCTGTCCAGGCCAATTTTCACCTTTCAGTGCTGTCGCACTTTGAGTGACAATTGCGCGATCATGCAACACTGTACCCATATGAATTTGTTAGCATTTTGTTGAGACAGATAAAACTTTATTTTGGTGGTATTTATTCACCATTGGGATTTTTTTTTTTTTTTTTTTGCTATATAAATGATAAAGTCGAAACATTTTGAAAAAAGGGGTTTTTCTTATAAAATTTTACAAATAAATATTCTTTGTTTATAAATATTGGGCAAAATGTATTCAGTTATCTTTTTAGTAAAAAAAATAACTCAAATTAGTTTATACCCAAAAATTATAATTTTTCAAAAAATGTTTTTACATTTTTAGTTTATTTTTTTATATTATTATTTGTTTTTTTGCTTTTTTAACATACTATCACCCTAGCAGTACAGTGTCACCACAGTGACCATAGTGACACTGTACTATTTGTGGGGGGTGATGAAGATTTTTTTTTTTGTTTACACTGATTGCTTTTACACTCATAAAGGAGAAATACTGTGAGAGCTGTGATTGGTCACAGCTTGTCACATTGTACAAGGTTGTTGTGAATAGCCCTGTACCATTTGATCTCGGTGATCATGCACAGATTTCACACGTAGTAAGCAATGATGTCAGAAGTGATATCTTGCTTACTACTGTTCATGTGATCACTGATGGGCCAGTCAGTGATCACATGATCGGGACCTCACACAGAGGTCCCGTACGACGATCGGTGTTCCGCTGTGTCCGGGGAACACAGCTGGAACCAGAGCGTGGTGCCACGCGCTCCCAGGGAGCACACACAATGCAAAATAAATCATCATAAAAAAATAATAATAAATAATAATACATTTAATTCAATAATATAATCAAACCAAAAACACTGAAATATGAAATAGAGCGCCAAGTTCGCACATCGCTGAGCAAAGTCGCAGAATCGTTTTCAGTGTCTGATGAGGAATTTCCCCCACCAATCATTATCACTCAATTCTGCAAGTGGTTCTGATTTACTATCGCTGTTCTCTAGCCGGTCTAAAACCGCTTTTGTCCTAAAGGGACGCTTTTTGGACGCCATGGACGTTTCTCAGTTTCCAGGCAGAAATAACAGTAAAAATGCAGGCAGGGTGCCGGACAAAGCACTCGGGACAAAATGTATGTGAAATGGTTTGATACAGGAATGTTATACAATCAAATTTTAGTGTATTTAGTGAATGTCAAATTTTTACATTTTTTAAATTCCCGCCAGTTCCGCCCCCGTACGTCCCGATGCTCACAGGGAACGGAACCTGGAAGACAGATGCCGGCATCAGCCGGAGGACATGGCCGGGGATGCTGCAGGGGGGACATTGCGGGGCGCAGGACAAGGTAAGTGCTGGTGGGATCCCAGAGCAACTCTGCAGTGTATTCCCGAGTGTAGCTCGGGGGGGTTACCGCTTCTGGTACTGAAAGTTAACCAAGAGCTACACTCAGGAATACCGCCAGGGGGGTTAACTGAACAAACTGAAGTTAGAACCATGCACAGCTGCACCAGATTGTTCCAGTTTTAGTAAATCCCTCCATATGTGTATGTGTCAGGGGACCAGAGGCGGACTGACAATTCATGGGGCCCCCAGGCAATAGGGGATCATGGGGCCCCTGTGTCCTTGCCCAAACTCAAAAAAGCCTATGAAAAAGCCAATGAAAGGTACCAGGGACATCTTAACGGGCCCTCTACTGACCCTGGGCCCTCGGGCAGTGCCCGAGTGCTCAAATGGTCAGTCTGCCCCTGCAGGGGACTAATCATACAGTAACTGGCACTGTTGCCAATACCCAGCATGGCTGCAGGTTGCACGCCTCTGTGTACGCTGGCACACTCACATCACAGTGGCGCAAATCAGCGGGTGCCCCTGCATGGTGGCACACGGGGCTTAATAAATTATGGTGCCCATTTGCCTTTAAAAGGACAGCAGCTCTGATCCCTAGTTCCTGGATGACCGTCAGCCCCCTGTGTTCCTGTATTAATATTATTGGTGTTCCGGTTGCCCACCTGGATTGCCTTTCACCTGTCTTGTCTCTTCTCCTGGCTCGGACCCCTAGCTTGTTCTACTGATTCTGCTACTGCTTGATTATGTGTGTATGACCCCGGCTTATCCTCCTGACCTCGCTTCTGCCTGATCACCTATGATTGACTTCAGCCTGTTCCTAATCCTGCTTCTTGTTCCTACTCCTCCTGATTGACCTGCTGTGCATGACCAATGGCCTGACTCCTGACACTGCTTCCTGCCTGCAAGTACGGCCTGCCACCTCTGAGGAACATCTGCTCTGCAGTCACTCCTGCTGGTCCTAACATTTTCAGGTGACCATCATCTCAGCTCTTCAGGCTCCTACAGCTGGCAACCCATGCTTCTTTGGGCAAAACATCTCCTATCCCTATTTCCAGGGGTGTTCCACCACAAGGTGATCCCTCTCAGCGCTCCTGCCTCCGACCAGGTACGTGACAGTATGTCACTGAAAATCGTATTATTGATGAGCAAACATGAGAGATGATATAGGTTGCTTGATAATGTTGCTGGACCTGGGTTGCTGGAATAGGGGTATATGGGTTCACAGAACTGCGCTCTACTACACATATGTCTACCTATACACCCCTGGGTCGAGGCTGCTGGCCCTTGGGTAAGGGGGTCTATGGGTTCAAGCTACAGATATGTATACAACCCAGGGTAGGGAGCTGGCTCACTAGTGATTCACTCTTCATCTAAAGTTCAGCAGCATGAAAAGCAGTCTTACTCAATAACTGCGAGGGGCAATCAAATCAAGCTGGGACTTTTGAGTTTATATAATAAAAGAACAAATTTCAAGAAGTGGAAACTGCATTTATTTTTTTTACATACTTCCCTGCTACATTTATCAAAGTGTTTATTGCCTGGAAAGCTTTGACATAGAAAGATTTGTCAGTGCGCTTGCACCATCCTAGGACAGCCGGCTTCACTTCCTCATCATTGTGTCCACCCTTCCCACAGAAAGATTTATCTCTTGTGCAATGCGTTGATTATCCAGGATCAGATGTTCCATACCCTGAACGTTCACAGCAATGGCTGCTCTGGGCTGAGAATCACCATGGCTGGGATAGACAAATAGATAGACATCATTATCCAACACTGGAACATCAAATCCCAAAATCTCTCACTCAAAGCCCAATCCCTTATCCACACTATACAACCAACACATTCCACCTCCCCCTCACTTGGCTAAAAACCCTCAAAAGAAACACCAAATCAGAAGATCACCTACCTAAAGTTAAAATCAATAAATTCAAAAGAGACATAGATGACTATAATCACCACAGAATTTTCATTTTGAAAACCACCAAACAGTCCACCCAACATAGACCCATCAGACATTGAGGCACTAACTACTCTTGAGGACCTCTATTCCCACGATGAGGACCTTTATGTATCCACCCTCACCCAACATCTCCCCTCATCTCCCCCAATACAGCACACCAACTTCAGACCCAAATCCCTATTCAACCCCATTCACAATAAAGGCCCATACGTCTAAACATTCTACTAAGTAGTATACTCCGACATCTTAAGGATGTGCAAAGAAAGCCCCTCCGCTCCTTACATCTCCCCCAACCTAACTCGTGCCGAAAAGACCTCACTTACCAAATTGTCCAACAACCCGGGTATCATCATTAAACCAGCCAACAAAGGAGGCGGCATCAAAATCCAAAACAGAACTGACTACATATCAGAAGCATACTGACTACTATCGGACCACACGACCCATACCTGTCTCACCGCAGACCCTTTGCCCAAATTTCATATGGAAGCATCCACCCTTCTACAAACCACTTTAGCAGAAGGCGTAATAAACCACACAGAATGTGCCTTTAATACAGACTATTACTCTACGCCATACTTCTACCACCTTCCTAAGATAACGCAAAAGCCTCACCAATCCGCCTGGTGGCCTCTATGGACAGCATAACCTGCCACTTCTCCATATATATTGATCAATTCCTCCAACCTCTGGCCCAAAACCTCCCAGCATATATCCAGGACAGTAGTCATCTCCTAGACAAACTCCAACACTACTCATGGGAACCTTCCTACCACTGGCTCTCCTTAGATTTCACATAACTATACACCTCCATCACCCACCAAGTGGGACTCAGAGCCTTACAACATTTTCTGTCATTAGATCCCACAATTAACCACAAACAGGTCCAATTCATCCTGGACACCACACACTTCTGCTTATCCCAAGACTACTTCCAGTTTGATGGCAACTACTACCTTCTAGTACAAGGCGCGGCCATGGTAGCTACATTTGCTCCCAGTTATGCAGACCTCACCATGGGCCTATCATAACCCTGATGCCAAACATCTCATCTATTTCGGTTGTTATATAGATGGCATTGTCATCTTCTGGGATGGCAACTCTAATCAGATTGGTCTGTCCTTCACATCCGTCTGTGACCCCAACACTCTAGCATTCCTAAACCTAGAACTCTGCCACACCAACACCTCCATCTATGCAAAAAATTATACTAAACCTACGGCTGGGAACTCATTTCTGTACTTCCAAAGTTACCATCACCCCAGATGGATAAACAATATAAAAAAAAGTCAGTTCTGCAAACTCAAACACAATTGTATGTGTAAGGAGGACTACACTGCCCAGGGTAACCAGCTCAAACTAAAATTTCTGGAAAAAGGCTAACCTGAATCACTGGTCCATTTTCCCTCTATCTAACCACCACCCCTGCCCAACACCCTCCACCCTACACCAACAACTTCAACTCCAGACCACTACGCTTCACCACACACCTCAAAAGTTACATCCCGCTTACCCCAAAATTCTCCTACATACGGGCTAGGAATATTAAAAGCAAACTAGCCCCCAGCCAACTAAAAACCACCAAAAATCCAACACCAACCCCATACACACGTTTCTGTCCATCAAAGGCATGTACCAATGAAAAAAACCCAAATGCCTAACCTGCAAATACGTCCTACATGGACAAAAAGAATTTACCACTCAAGGCAAAACCTACCACTTATAAGAATTCTACAATTGTTCCTCCGAATTCCTCATCTACTGTATATCAGTCGCACCATCCGCACACTTTGCCAAAGATTCGGTGAGCGCAGACGTTCAGTAGATGACAGCAAAAACAAACTCAGCATCCCAAAACACTTCTCAGAGTTTCTCTCCCAATCCTCACACCAGATGAGAGTATGGGTTATAGAAATCATCCCCAAAGGTCCCCCGCAAGCAGAGTGCTTCAGATGGCTCTGCCAAAGAGAGACTTTCTGGATATATACCCTTAACACACTGGCACCTGGAGGCCTCAATGAGGAATTGGAATTTACCACCATACTGTAGTTAATTCCTCACTACCCTCGCCCCCCCCCCCCCCCCCCACCTCTCTATGTCCTTCAACCCAGCTCCTATATCTACCTATATCCACAGGCCGATAATAAACTATCCCGCCATCCATACATCTTCCACACCTCACTTCACCGTTCCCTTTCATTTCTACACATCTGCCACACCATGGCATGCTCTATATTCACCCCTGACCCCCAACCTCCTGCAACCTTCCGCTCTTTCTACATACAATATTCTCTTTTTCCACACATCATTGTATATTTTTTTCTCATCCTTTCCTTTATAATCTCCATTTCTATTACTTTTTTATCCTATTTTTACCCTCTTTGTTATCTTTTTTCTATTTGTTGATGTTTATTTTTCATTTTTATTTCTATTCCGTTTCCATTTGTTATAACCATCTTTCATTACCCTATATTTATTTTAGTTCTCATTTATTGTTTTTTATATTATTTTTTCCCACAATTTTTCTATATTTTGTATATATTTGTTTCCCCACCCCCCAGTTTTATACCAATGCCCACCGTATCCATAAAGTCTCATTATATGTTTTTTTATTTATCCAAGGTTTTTATTCTCCAAGGTTTCCTTTATCTCCCCCTCACTTTTCCCCCCAGCCACCAACTTCTGCTGTGAGTATTACTGGCATATCCTTTTTAGTTTCATGTGTATATATCCTTGTCTTTTATGCATGTCGTTTAAGCTTTGTAATCCCCTGATCCAGGGCTCTTAGTGTTAATCACAGCATCCCCCCCCCCCGCACGTTATGTGAGATCAGCCCCGCCTACCAGTTTTGCCCAAATAAGCCCACACTAAGATGGTTGCCGTATCAACCTCATGAAGGAGCAAGCATGCTCCGAACGCGCACCATCTTGGAAACCCAGTCCATGCAGTGACGTCATCCCTGCGCCCCTCTGCTACTCCCCAAACCCTGGACGCCACCGGAGTGGTGGGAAAACACCCAGAGCGGGGCCAAAGGACCTGATGCTCCCATTGGACCTCCATCACTTGACAAGCCTACCTGTTACCTACCTATGTGAGTGCAATTTTCCCATTAAATCTGCCTAATTTTAACCTTCTACACTTAGAGTGGCGCTGCTGTCTCTCGTCTCTACCTGCATTAGGAGTATCTACAAGCTCTTACAGCCGGCTGCCTCCTCGGACAAGTCCATACTACTACAAGCCCCCCACTACAGATGGACTTGGACACCTCCTCCATATGGACCTTCTACTAACCACCATTGCTGATGGCCCATCCCCAAATGCACACAGGGTAGATGCGTCTTAGTGCTCCCTCTCCCCACTCACCATTGAAGATTTAATGAATGGTTCAGCGGAAGACAGATTACCGGAATTGCAAACTCCCCCTCCCCAGATACATTTCATTTGCAAGGAGCATATTCATAGAGTAGGAAGTTACCTGGTGAGGAACTTCTATTATATATACAGATCAATACAAAACAGCTATAATCAGTCAACTGGGTTTCTGGATTTGGAACACGGCTAAAATAACTGAGTGAGTCTCTGACAAATTACGTGTCCAAAAAGCTCACAGAGGCACAGAATAAAACCTTTGGAATCATGTTGTGGAACGTAACATAACCTCAAAAACGTAACATAATACATTACAACAGTGCAATACAGATTGCCTACTGATGTAACATGTCTAAATATTTTTGGCTTTACTATCTAAACCTACAGTGAGAAGCATCCTTTGTACACATGCCTAAAAGCCATTAAAAGCAATTGCAAATTACCTGTGCCAAAACTTATTAAAGTAGATTAAAAAAACAACAGTGGCAAGAGTATCAAATGGCTTTTTGGCACTCCGAGTACTTTGTATCATGATAAAATGTAAGAAAAGTGTAATTTGTTATAAAATACTCAGCAGGAACCATTTCCATATAAGAAGTCAGTATTGCGTTTCCATGGCATTGGTAATCCAACAAGAATGGTCGGGGGGCGGAGGACAGGGGGGAAACGTGTGCCGTTATAGACAACAAACGTCTGTGTTGTAGCTGGAGATCCACGATTAAATATCACACAGATTGGAGACAGGACTACAGGTAATAAAAGCCAGGTCTCTGAAGATTTACACTTTCCAGGGTTTCTGTAACATTGACACTTTTAACTGCCGTGTTTTCTGTTTTTTTTCCCGTCTCATATTCTTATATACATGAGCCTGTTGTTTTAAAATACGGACTGTAAGCAATTAAATGTATTTAACCCCTTGGCCTCTTGGTGCTTTAAGGGTTCCAGAAGCCAGGAGGCGGGGCGGGGTTTTAGGGTCATGTGACCGCCATGATTCGCTGTCACGGTGGTCACATGATCGGCAAAGGTCCCAATCGAAAGAGGAGATTGTGACCTTTCCGTGAGTACCGAACGTGTATGCTGGGAGCGCGCAGGGGAAAATGTCACCAGCACACCAAGGATCACCAATACGGGTCCAAACGTTTTAATTAATGATCACATAGTTACAGCAAGGCAACGGTTCGGAGTCTTGTAGGACCCCTTCATCAGGCATGTGACCTGATGAAGGGGTCCTGTGAGACTCTGAAACATTGCCTTGCTGTAACTCAGTGGTGTATTTAGGTTTTGTGCTGCCCTAGGCAACAACATAAATTGGCGCACCCCCCACCTTGCAGAAAGGGTCTGAAATTGACCAAGAGCACCCCTTCCCTCCACCCGAACCTTCCACTACCACTGCCCCCATACACCAGCCACCATCCTCCATGGCGAGAGAAAGACACTCACCTTCACAGCTCTAGGCATCCCCAGGAACGAGAGTTGGGCTGTGCATACACCGTCATGAAACCCGCAGCCTCTCTTGGAACCCCCCAGGTCCTCATGCCACTTGTGTACTTTCTGCCATCCCTTCTTCCAAGGGGCAGTGCTGCCCCCCCCCTGAAAAATGTCACCCTAGCCAAATGCCTTGTGGTAAATACACACCTGCTGTAACTATGTGATCGTTCATTAAAACTTTTGGACCCATATTGGTGATCCTCGGTGTGCTGGCGACATTCTCCCCTACTGATTCTGTTCGGTTCCAGCCGACGGTCGCTGCAGCACCCACTTATACACACAGCCATTTTTAATATGTGCGTTTGGATTGTACACTTGCATTCTGGGAGCGCGCAGGGCGCGCGCTCTCAGCACATATGTTTTTTTTAATAGAACGCAAATGTGCTGCCGCTCAGCATCTAGGCCCAGACGCCGGGAGGCTGCACATTTGCGTTCGGCCAGCACCAAGAGGTTAAGGTGTAACTCTGCCTACGGCTTTGATCCGTCAGTATAGTGCTGAGAGATCTCATTCTTCAGAACTCTACACCTCCGGGAGTGTCGGATGCCTGTGTCCCCCCTGTCTCATGCTGTGGTTCGATCTTCTGACCTCTACACCACCACAGTAAGACCTAGTTCACATTGGCATTGAAAGCAGGCGTTTGAGGGGGGCATTTTTAACGCTCCTCAAACACCTTTGCAAATGATACTATGGGCAGCACACAGTGAAACACTAACACTAACAATTACCTCTAACCCTAACTTTATCTCTATCCCTAACATTTAAAACTAACCCTCACCCTTAACCCCTTCACACCTAAGGGTAAAACAAATCTAAATGCCTAAGCAAAATTTTGCAATGTTGACATGTCTTAGTAAATCCGTCCATATCATTGCAACTACTTTGTACATCCAGGTGAATTATATCATGTTTTTTTTTCAGGACAAATTGTTCTTTCATTTGGTGGTAAATGGTAATGGATGTCTCCTGATTTTTTTTTTATTATCAAAGGAAAACTGGCCCAAAATAGTAACAAAAAAAATATTTTTTTTTATTTAGCTGTGTGTTTCTTGTTACTACCATAACCTACCACCAAAAAACAACCCAGAATAAATTTTCCAGCTCTTGACGATCATAGCGATACCATATATGTGTCTGCTATTTGTTGTTGGTACCCGGAGTACAGCCCAGAAACAATAGAGCGCTTTTTGTTTTTTTCTTTTTTTTACCTAAAACACACTGACACTGACACTGACATTGACACTAACCGACACCAAATTATTTTTAACCCTGACCTTTGACCCTGACCTTTTGACCCTGACCTTGACCCAAACACTAACCCTGGCACTGAACTAGATCAAACCGTGATCTAGGTATTTTTTTATTATTTTATATTTTAATATTTATTTATTTATCTTTTTTTTTTTAACAAACATTTTTTTCCCCCCCCCTCTATGCCAGGAGTTAGAGAGATACAATGTATCTCTCTTCTCCATTCATAGAGAGAGAAAAAACAAGGGGGTCGAGCTGTACAGTGACTGATCACTGTGATAGCCAATCAGAGGCTATCACAGCAATCATGTGACCCGGAATCGGGAGTTCTGATCGTTAAAATGGGACCCGGTGCTTTCAGTGACACTGCGGTCTTTGTGCTGGGAGTGCGCCCTGTGGTGCGCTCCCAGCACAAAGACAGGTACGCAAATATGAGGCCCCACGGAACATTTTTTTTCCACTCTATGCCAGGAGTTAGAGAGATACAATGCATCTCTCTCCTCCATTCACAGAGAGAGAAAAAAAAAGGGGGCTGAGCTGTACAATGACTGATCACTGTGATAGCCAATCAGAGGCTATCACAGAGATCATGTGACTCAGAATTGGGAGTCCCGGGTCCCGATCGTTAAAATGGGACCCAGTGCTCTTAATGACACCACAGTTTTTGTGCTGGGAGCGGCCTGTACTGTGACTGATCACTGTGATAGCCAATCAGAGGCTATCACAGCGATCATGTGACCTGGAATCGGGAGTCCCGGGTCCTGATCTTTAAAATGGGACCCGGTGTTTTCAGTGACACCGAGGCCTTTGTGCTGGGAGCGTGCAGTGCGGCACGCTCCCAGCACAAAGACAGGTACGCATATATGCGGCCCCACGGAAAAGAGCCCAGTTCTGAGAGGCCGCATATTTGTGTGACATCGGCATTAAGGGGTTAACCCTAACCCTAGCTCTTAACCTTAGCCCTGAACTCTAACATGCAACTTTGGTCACATAAATGTTCCTGCACTACTTTGATGCGACTGTTATCTTACTTTGATGCTACTTGAGTGCCAGACAGTGTAAAGTTGCATCAAAGTCGCACTAAATGAACAGAACTGTAATACTTGGCTATTAGCAAAATAAAAAAAAAATGTTAAAAAATGCAAAACACATCTTCAAATGGGCTGGAAAAACGCATCAACCACAAGCAGCATAGATGTGAACCTAGCCTTATGGAGGATGCAGCTCTTGAAAGAAAAGGAGGTAGCAGACATGGGCTGCCAAATAGGTAAGTATATGTAATGTTCTATTGCAGGGACCTTTCATCTGGAATTTGTATTTTTAACCTGACAGGGTTGGCTTAAATGCAGAATTGTTTTGATTATCCACTCGAGCAGTTATTCTTAACCTTTTTGAAGGCACAGACCCCTATAAGAACCTTATGAATGCTATGTACCTCCTCCACAGAAATATTCACATAAAAACAATTTTGCATGCAATGAATCCTAGACTCCCATCTGTCATTCCAGCCCCAGATCCAATCATTGACAAAATCATGTAGACTTCCCCTCCGCAACATCTCCAAGATACGCCCGTTCCTAACCCCGGAAACCACTAAGCTACTTATTCCCTCCCTTGTTATCTCTCGCCTTGACTATTGTAACTCCCTCCTCATCGGCCAACCTCATCGCAGGCTATCCCCTCTTCAGTCTATCATGAATTCTGCTGCCAGACTCATCCACCTTACTAACCGTTCCATATCTGCCACCCCTCTCTGAAGATCCCTCCACTGGCCTCCACTCAGTGTCCTCCACCCCTCTCTGCCAATCCCTCCACTGGCCTCCACTCAGTGTCCTCCACCCCTCTCTGCCAATCCCTCCACTGTCCTCCATTCAGTGTCCTCCACCTCTCTCTGCCAATCCCTCCACTGGCCTCCACTCAGTGTCCTCCACCCCTCTCTGCCAATCCCTCCACTGTCCTCCATCCCTCTCTGCCAATCCCTCCACTGTCCTCCACTCAGTGTCCTCCACCCCTCTCTGCCAATCCCTCCACTGGCCTCCACTCAGTGTCCTCCACCCCTCTCTGCCAATCCCTCCACTGGCCTCCACTCAGTGTCCTCCACCCCTCTCTGCCAATCCCTCCACTGTCCTCCATTCAGTGTCCTCCACCCCTCTCTGCCAATCCCTCCACTGTCCTCCACTCAGTGTCCTCCACCCCTCTCTGCCAATCCCTCAACTGGCTTCCACTCAGTGTCCTCCACCCCTCTCTGCCAATCCCTCCACTGTCCTCCATTCAGTGTCCTCCACCCCTCTCTGCCAATCCCTCCACTGGCCCCCATTCAGTGTCCTCCACCTCTCTCTGCCAATCCCTCCACTGACCTCCATTCAGTGTCCTCCACCCCTCTCTGCCAATCCCTCCACTGGCTTCCAGTTGCCCAACGAATAAAATTCAAAACTCTGACAATGACATATGAAGCCATCCACAACACTGCCCCAATTTACATAACCGATCATGTCTCCAAACCCTCCTCTCCGCTCCTCGCCAGACCTCCTACTCTCTAGCCCCCTTATCTCCTTCTCCCATGCTCGTCTCCAAGAATGCCCTCCCATCTCATCAGAGCCCCCCTTCACATTAGAGGTCTCCCCCATCATATTACAGCCCCCCTTCACATCAGAGGTCTTCCCCATCACATCAGAACCCTCTTCACATCAGATGTATCCCCTTTATGTCAGAGTTACCCATCACATCAACATTCTCCCAATACATCCCATCTTTTAGCCAGAATGGCCCTATAAATGACATGACAGGGTCTACCCATCACACTAGAGCCCTTCATCACCACAGAGTCCTCTCATCCCTCTCTGATCCAGGGCAAGTTGGGTCTCCTAAAAGGCACCCCAGGGTGCCGCGGCACACTGGTAGAGAAACACTACTACAGGATATTGCATTTGCCCATCAGCACTGCCGTATTTATCGGCATAATCTGTTCCAGGCAAGCTTAGATTCTCTGTTTATACGCCATAATACGTTGTAACAGACTAAAGTGTAAAGAGATACAAATAAAAATGTCACATTTATGGCAAGATGTAAGAACACAAATCGCAGTGGACACTGTAAAGTGGCATATTAATAGCCGAACAGAACAGCAGACGGGAAATTCCAAATCTCCTCGCTGGGAATGTAAAAAGGGTTTCAGCGACTGCAGTTAAACAGAAAAAAAATTGTTTTTCTGCGCAGATCTTTTGTCATATATTGTATTTCATGGGCAACATTGCTTAATAGGATATTGTGTTAACCCCTTCAGTCTTTGTGCAGCAAAGAAAACAGGCACTGCTCGAGGTGTGTAATTATGATTGGACGGATGCAGTGGTACTGGATCACCCTTTATTACGGCTCTATGTCCTGTACACAAGGGGTATTGGGACCTAAATTACATTTTCATTTTAATAAACTCTGTGTTTTATTGCTTAAAGCGGAGCTAAACCCTCTTATCCTTTATAGCCAAAGAAACTGCTATCTTAGCCTCTGTTTGACCTGCATGGCATGATGTGCTCATTTATGACACCAACCATTTGATGGCATGAGAGTTCGGTTGAGAGCAGTGGCGTCCCGAGGCAGGTGCGGGGGGTGCGGTCTGCACCGGGTGACACCGACCCCATGGGGTGACACCGGACCCGCTCCACAAAAAGGTAAGTTGTAAAGCAAGCCGATGATCGCCGCAGGATGGATCTGAACCATCCTGCAGGGATTGTCGGCTTTCTTTACAACTTACCTTTTCTTGGAGCGGGTCCGGTGTCATCCTGTATAGGTTGCATGCCGATGATCCCAGCATGCAACCTATATGGGGTGACACCGGACTGGGGGCGGGCTGACAACTCAAAAAAGCCTATGAAAAAGGTACCAGGGGCATCTCATGGGGTCCCCTACTGACCCCGGGCCCTCGGGCAGTGCCCGAATTTCCAAATTGTCAGTCCGCCCCTGCATGTGATTGACCGATGAACAATTTGTGTTACCAAGCAATTGAACAGGTGGACCTAATAAAGTGGCTGGTGAGTGTATACTGGCTTGTCAAAATAACAAATGTAATAGTATAGAGCAGTGATTTCACTCAAACCACACCCAAAAAAAGCCTATGAAAGATACCAGGGGCATATCATGGGGCCCCTTACTGACCCCGGGCCCTCGTGCAGTGCCCAAGTTTCTGAATGGTCAGTCCGCCCCTGCACCAGACACGCTCCAAGAAAAGGTATGTTGTAAAGCAAGCCGACGATCCCCACAGGATGCATCGGATCTGCGGATTGAGCATAATGGATCGGAATCTGATCCATTATGCCCAATCCGCAGATCCGATCCATTCTGCAGGGATCGTCGGAGGGGGTGTCACCAAGTGTTACCGCACCGGGTGACACCTACCCTAGGGACACCTCTGGTTGAGAGCACAAGCAATTGTGACAGTTATCATTCACAGCATACCTTCAATGTAACTGTTTTGGGAAACAGGTAAAGTATAACTATTTTTAGTTTTGGATAGAATGGAGAGGGATTAGACCCCTGTCAGGCATTTATTGCTGTCTGTGTCCCTGTTAGGGAGATTCACCCTCTTTATTTGTCCTGTTTACCATTATCATTGAAAGTGAAAGTAAAAGAAAATCCCAAATTTTGGGTTGTCCCTAGAAAAGTAATGGGGAAATCTTCCAATGGGGACACTAGTTCTGGTGACCTGGGGGTCCCCAAGAAATTCCCTCAATTTGCAAGGATTTCCACACTTCCTGTTTTGGCTATGGGACAGGAAGTGAAAGGAAAATCTCTGCAATGGGACACAGATGGAGGAAAAAAATCTGACTGGGGTTCTAACCCTCCCTTTATCCAAAATGAAAAAAATAAGTTTTGCCTACTTTAAATCAAAGAGTTTAGTTCTGCGTTAGATACCACTAAAACATACCTCTCCAAAAATATATTATGAGGGTTATTTCCAACCTAATGGTGGTGTCAAGTACTGCCACCTCCTCTACCTACTGATCAGTCCATGGATATTGCCAACTCATTGCTCTCCGCATTACTTTTCCAGTCTATAGTGAAATAACACCCTTCACCTTCCTACCCACTTTCAGAAAATTTTGCTAAAAACTTTCAAGGCAGCGGATCATCTGACTCAATGCCTGGGCAATGGTCTGGGATCTCAACTGAAGGGCCTAGTAGACTGACATTCTGGCAAAGACAGTAGTCAGTTGGACTCTTGGTCTCCCCTTCAACAGTAGTTGGTCTCCTGGAGCGTAGTTGGGTACAGGGCTGGACTGACCATTTGGAAACACGGGCACTGCCCATGGGCCCGGGGTCAGTAGGGGGCCCCATAAGATGCCCCTGGTACCTTTTTCATAGGCTTTTTTGAGTTTGGGCAAGGACACAGGGGCCCTATGATCCCCTATTGCCCGGGGGTCCCATGAGTTGTCAGTCCGCTCCTGGTTGGGTATCAACTGGCTGGCCGGGGTTTGGGTTTCTTCAGTGCATCAGTGCATCTTCTTATTGGGTCTCTCTGAGGGGCCTGCTCAAAATTAATTAGTGGACCACTGATTAAAGTGCATATACTGTATATGGTGTCCCAGTAAATTTTTTTCTTGCTGCTATATGTTAAACAACCAAGTTAGGTTGAGACAAATCAAGGAACAAGAGGCGCAGAGAGTTCTTAGAGGAAGAATACATGGGCTGTACCAATTGTGATTGACATCATGTAAACTGTATTGGTACATTGATATAGGTAATAAATGACCAGGTAATATGCAGAAGAGTGATATAGAGATCATATAATCTCTAAATCAATGGTGGTAAATCATGCAGCTTGAGGATGGCCATATCGCCACAGATTAGACATCTCACAGTGAGAGCTATGACAATGTGGAATAGACTCCCTCAAGAGTTGGTTGTGGCCAGCTCAGTGGATTGCTGTAGGAAAGTCCTGGATTCTTTCTTGGATACACAGAATATAACTGGATATAACATTTATAGGGAAAGTTGATCCAGGGAATATCCGATTGCCTCTCGGGGGATCAGGAAGGAATTTTTTTCCCAGCAGAAGCAAATTGGATCGTGCTTTGCTGGGTTTTTTTTGCCTTCCTCTGGATCAACTGTGGGTGTAGGATTGTAACTTTTTTTTCTATGGTTGAACTGGATGGACTTTTGTCTTTTTTCAGCCAGACTAACTATGTAACTATGTGACTATGTAGACATGTGCAGAACGAAAAGATTAGTTTAGTTTCAGTTCGGTAAGTTACTAATATCACTTTGTTGAATTCGTAAAGAAATTTGCTCCATTTTGTTTATTCGTTTTTGACCGGATTCAAATTTTTACAATGGACCCTGTTGCCAGGCTTTTCAGTATGGCAAAAATCATTATATTATACACACAAATCGTATCTCATGCATGTTATTTTTCTGTAAAATCCTCCCTTGTGTAGCCATCCGGTAACCCAGAGACTGCTGCTGGGTGCCGCCATCTTGGATGTGGTGTTAGAAGCCCCAGCAGGCTTAAAGCTGTCACTCAAGCGATGCTCCATAGTGTTACCCTTTGCTCCTTCCCCACCTGCTACATAAAAAGATTATCTAGGGTGGCAAGTGGAGGGGTAGAGGACCTGAGCCAGCAGAAACAGTCATTAAACCTCCTCATTGGCCAACCTCATCGCAGGCTATCCCCTCTTCAGTCTATCATGAATGCTGCTGCCAGACTCATCCACCTTACTAACCGTTCTGTATCTGCCACCCCTCTCTGCCAATCCCTCCACTGGCCTCCACTCAGTGTCCTCCACCCCTCTCTGCCAATCCCTCCACTGGCCTCCATTCAGTGTCCTCCACCCCTCTCTGCCAATCCCTCCACTGGCCTCCATTCAGTGTCCTCCATCCCTCTCTGCCAATCCCTCCACTGGCCTCCACTCAGTGTCCTCCACCCCTCTCTGCCAATCCCTCCACTGGCCTCCATTCAGTGTCCTCCATCCCTCTCTGCCAATCCCTTCACTGGCTTCCACTCAGTGTCCTCCACTCCTCTCTGCCAATCCCTCCACTGGCCTCCATTCAGTGTCCTCCATCCCTCTCTGCCAATCCCTCCTCTGGCCTCCACTCAGTGTCCTCCACCCCTCTCTGACAATCCCTCCACTGGCTTCCCATTGCCCAACGGATAAAATTCAAAACACTAACAATAACGTATAAAGCCATTTATAACTCTGCCCCAAATTACATCACCAATCTTGTCTTTAAATGTCACCCAAACCATACTCTCCGCTCCTCGCACGACCTCCTGCTCTCTAGCTCCCTTGTCTCCTCCCATGCACGTCTCCAGGACTTTTCCAGAGCTTCCCCCATCCTCTGGAACTCTCTACCCCAATCTATCAGACTATCGCCTACTCTGCTCACTTTTAGGTGATCTCTGAAAACCGCTCTCTTCAGGGAAGCCTATCCTGCCCTCAGCTAATAATGGAATCTTCTACTCTTCTAACCAGTCCATCCCCCACAGTTATTACCTTTTGTACCACTAGCCCCTCCCTCCTAGATTGTAAGCTCCCAGGATCAGGTCCCTCCTAACCCTCTTGTATTGAACTGTATTGTTGCTGTATTGTCTCCCGTTATATTGTAAAGCGCTGAGCACACTGTTGGCGCGATATAAATCCTGTATAATAATAATAATTAAACCCTGCCAAAGGAGGAGAGGACTAAAACGTGCAAGGAGCAAGGGGGTTGTGCTAGGGAATTGACTCTTCCTAGAGTTGTCACATATTCTAGAAAGATCAAAGACACATTGCAAGTGAATAGAAAATAATTTATTGCAAAGGAAAACACTGCAAGTAAGCAATTCCAATTTTTTTTTATCTGTACATTTTTTAAGCTGGTGACAGGGGTCTCTTACAGTATTAAAAAGTGGCTTTATATGCATTCTAAGATTTGAGCAAATTCCCCCCCCCCCCCCCCAAAAAAAAAAAGAATTTGCATAGGTTACCAAAATCAAGAATTAGGAAACTATGTCACAAGTCCTCAGTTATTTTTTTAGAAAGTAAAGTCTGTTCCTGTTACACGGGAAAAGAAAAAAAGTGTTTGGTTAACTAAAGCCCTTCTCCTTTTGTGAAATAAAATACGACTTTGAGCAATGTGTTTTTATGATCTTTGAAATCAAGACCGCCTGAGTAAATATATAATGTATCTGATATCAACCACCGAGGCTTCACTGTGACTTAAAGGCTTTGGTTTAGCAGTGTGGTCGACAAAAGTGCTTCATGAGACATTTTTTTTTTTTAAATAAAGAGGCCACAATCAGGTGAAAATCTTGTGTGCCGATATTTATTGGGAATGTCCCCAGAGTGGATGACAAAATTATGGAAATTGGTTTGCCATTCAATTGACCATCAGCAGTTTACTAAAAACTACACATGAGGTTTGGGCTTGCCTCTACCTCGGGTTTATGGTGAATCCTTTGAGTTCAGGATTCATAGACCCAGAGAAATGATGCATGAATTTCCTAAGGTAACTATAATGCATGGCCTGGCATTTGAATTTAGGTCTGCTGGCTTAGATGGTATACAGAGAGGGGTTTAGGATAAGTCAGCCCCATCACTCTAAAAAGGTCACAGCAGCCTATTGACAATGTAAAAGTGTTGCTCTGCTCAAAAAACACAAATAAAAACCACAAAGTCCAAATAATGTGCATGTAAACATGAAAGTCCAACATACAAAGTCCAAAATGAATAAAAAGAAAAGAAAAAAAAAGCACTTCAGGAATACTTGATGGGAAGGACCATGTATCTACTGGAAAGTAAGCCCACAATCCCGATGCTGAGGAATACACCACCACGGTGAGTAAATGGTAAAAATGGCACCTCACCTTCATATGTGGACCCGGTTAAGAAACAGGTCAATAGGGCATCTCCCCTCTTAGTGTGAAGGAATTTGGGGATATTCTTTTTTTATCTGCTCCAGAAAAAACCTGGCATGGGATGTTTTTTCCTGGAGACAGCAGTATGAATGCTGTTTTGTTTTTCAAGGCTTCGTTCTGGGGAAGTTTAAGTAAGCTATGGCTGTAGGATTGCATGTTTGGTGGACCTGCCAGGTTTCTGGTGGGACACTTCTCTGGTGGGTATTATCTAATATGCTGTGTCCTAAAGGATGTATAAAACCTAAACATGAAGCACTGATACTATAAGGACACTACACTTATTGGTCAGGTGCTGGAGAGTAAGTCTTCCATGTCCTTTTCACCACCTACCATTGATACAGAGTTCTAGGACACTACAGGGCACATACTTTCCAAGGAGGCTGGAGCTTTGATCTTGAATTTGCTGTCTGTTTTGCTTATTTATCCATAATTTTATATATAACAGTCCTGTGGATGCTAATAAAACCAAAAGTTTAAACACACAATCTTTCTAATCCTTTTGCCTTTATTTTCTGATGGATTAATTTAGGGTCCTATCCGTAGTGGGGGAGCTTGCCTGTTAAGTTTTGCCATAGTTGTTTAAAAAATGTGTTATCTCAAGTTTTGTTGAATAAAGAAATTTGTTTTGTAGCTGAGTTTTGTTGCAGAGGACCCCAAGTCCCCCCAATCTCACCCCACCCATCTCCATCTCCCAGGGATTGAGAGGAGTGAAACATCCCCCTTGAAGCTTGCCCCACTATCTTCTCCTCTTCACCACCAACAACCCAATTTGATCTAATGATCAACTTCTCATGAATAGGCTTGTTGGAAAATGTAACTTCAGTCAGTGCATGCAGCCAATCAGTTGCAGCGTTGATCAGTGTATTCTGACAGCAGGGGAGCCTTACTATCAGAATACAATCAAATGTAACAAGAAAAGGTGCAGCACATAAAGTAAACCAATCAATATCTAAAATTCATCTAAAACATCATGATCACCAATCAGATTAAAATCCATCTAAAACATGATGATCCTCAATCAGATTAAAATCATAGTCATCAATCAAAAAGGTAGTATAGGTAAACATAAAAGTAAACCTATATGTGAGTCCCAATATGTTAACTCTGTAACGTGAAGGTGCTACTCAAAATCCAGCAGGTTCTGCGCATAAATTCTGGAAATCAGGAATCAACTATGAAGTGGGAAGTGCTTATCATCCGGTGGTGTGCGATAGATTAGTAGGATTGCAAACTCACCAGAAGCGCAATCTTAATGCGCATTAGTCAGTATTTGCCAGCCTGGAGATCCCCCTTCAATGGAACCTGGTCTGGTCTGGAAACCTTTCCCTCTGATGGTATGGGCATTTAAGGTGAGGTCAATCAGAGGTCCCTCTCATGGACGGAAAGAAATGGTCTGGTCATAAGGGAGTTATTCCATGGGACCTGGGTCCTGAGGGTTTAAGTGCAAGATGGCCGCTCCTCAATGGCAGCGGTGTGGCATCAGCAATAGGGCTCCATCCAACGCGTTTCGTGTACCAACACGTCCTCAGGGGTACACCCATTGTCAGAATACAATGACACAGTAGGGAGGATTCCCGCATCCACCCCAACCCTCCTCCTCGTATTTCTCCTCTGTCTCCAGCTGCCTCATTGCATTTCACTTTGGTGCAGGACAAGCCATAAACTCATGGAAAGGTGTGATTTCACAAGTTGGAATGGGGGCACCTGCAAAAGTAGTTTTCCCAAGCTGTCATTAAGATGCTGAGCATGGGGTGATTTGGGGACTGTTTTCTTCTGCTCCAGCAGCTGTAGAAGAGACACCTGCCTTGGTAAGGGCACTGCTGGAGATGAGAGGGTAGGTATAGGAGAACTCTGCAAAGGTTCAAGCCTTCACTTCATCCTCCTCAGCATAGCCCTGGACCCCGTTACCAGCTTGAAGTGTCCTATCCTAAGCCTCTGAAACCCCTTGTGAGACTTCCCTCCCTGTCTATTCTGAATCCAACTGTTGTATTAGGGACTTACCCTTACTGAGACCTCTATGCCTGGCCTGTATAAGCAGATACAGATAGCTGAACTTGCCAAACACCTTTTTCTTATCCAAGAAGGACTTTATTGAATGCAGTAGGTACAACAGACAACAAGATGTAGCAGATGAATGAAAAGATGGTATTTGCAGGTCAAAACATGGTAATGCATTCCAGGATGCGAGCAGATTAACAGAAGGCCTAGAGACTAGCAGACATATTCATCCCAATAAAGACAGTGAAAAGGAAATACATCACAAGTGGGAGGGAAAACAGGATGGAAGACAGAAAAAGATGGTGCAATAACCAACATATCCACAAGATGGCGGTATATTAACCAACTATACTGAGGCTAATAAACAATGGCTTAAGGAAATTAATTAATGTAAATTCTCAATTCACAGTGTGATTGGAGTCACTTTGGGTGGGGGGCCCATGGAACACAGCTTACTTTGGAGAGGTGTGAGACCCCTGCCTCAGCTCCCCATATCCCTCTTATGTGTAAATCACCCTGTGCCTGTTAGGGGTACAGGGTGATCTGCCCTTATATTGGGGTGGGGGATTGTTGATTGTTTAATGTTATGTGGCTGCACCCCATTGATCTATTGTTTGTCTGACTTGGGAGCAAACTATTATGGAATGTTTGTGTTAATGTGTATTAGCTTAGTGGGGGGGGGGGGTGTCTCCAGCAGCCCTCCCTCCTGATGGGATTGTCTGCTGGTGTGAATACCTGTGTGTTACTAAATGTAGATTGCCCCACCCAGTGTCATTATGCAGGGAGGGGGGACTGTCCCCTGAGCAGGGGCGGACTGACCATTAGAGCACTGGGGCACTGCCCGAGGGCCCAGGGTCAGTAGGGGGCCCATGAAATGCCCCTGGTACCTTTTATAGTTTTTTTTGGGTGTGCTTTGAGTGTGGTCAAGGACACAGGGGCCCCATGAGTTGTCAGTCCTCCCCTGCTCCTGAGTGTATATATCTTGCGTCTGTGTTCAAATAAACTACCGTATTTGCCGGCGTATAAGACGACTTTTTGACCCTTGAAAATCTTCTCAAAAGTCGGGGGTCGTCTTATACGCCGGTACACATGTTAGGGGGGCTGCGGCATTAAGTACAGGGGTTTGCAGGGGCTGACGTCTCTTACCTGGATCCAGTCCCACGACGATCCGGTCCAGGAAGCGCGGCGTCTCCTTCAGTTCGGCCACTGGATGTTCGTGCGGCTGCGCGGCTCCGCCTCCTCACCGGTGATTGGCCGCCAGAACTGTAGCTCGGGAAAGGCACACAGGCGGCCAATCACCGGCGAGGGGGCGGAGCCGAGCGGCCCCGCGAAAATTGAGTGCCGGAGCAGCAGGTAAGTGCTCTGTGTAGAGGTGCTGCTGCAACCACATATGCTGGCTGCAGCAGCACCGTACTAGAACAGGGTCAGCAAGTGTCAGTGGGAGGAATAGTGCCCCATCATTGGTGTCACTGATACCAATGATGGGGCACTATTCCTCCCACTGATACCAACGATGGGGCACTATTCCTCCCACTGACACCAACGATGGGGCACTATTCCCCCCCCCCCACTGACACCAACGATGGGGCACTATTCCCCCCCCCCACTGACACCAACGATGGGGCACTATTCCACCCCCCACTGACACCAATGATGGGGCACTATTCCACCCCTCACTGACACCAATGATGGGACACCATTCCTCCCACTGACACCAATGATGGGGCACTATTCCTGCCACTGATACCAATGATGGGGCACCTATTCCCCCCACTGATACCAATGATGGGGCACTATTCCTCCCACTGATGCCAATGATGGGGCACCATTCCTGCCACTGATACCAATGAAGGGGCACCTATTCCCCCCACTGATACCAATGATGGGGCACTATTCCTCCCACTGACATCAATGATGGGGCACTATTCCTCCCACTGACACCAATGATGGGGCACTATTCCTCCCACTGATACCAATGATGGGGCACTATTCCTCCCACTGATATCAATGATGGGGCACTATTCCTCCCACTGATATCAATGATGGGGCACTATTCCTCCCACTGACATCAATGATGGGGCACTATTCCTCCCACTGGTGTGCATTGGAAGAGGGGTAGTCTTATACGGCGAGTATAGCCCAAACACTACATTTTAGCAGGAAAAGTAGGGGGTCGTCTTATACGCCCAGTCGTCTTATACGCCGGCAAATACGGTAGTCTACCTCCTGGTTAACTTCAAGACTGGTGTCGTCTAGTCTTGTATGGTCGGCTGTGGTGTCTGTTGTCGGTGTTCGGTCGGGGAAGTGGTAGTCTAACAGAAGTACTTAAGCGCAGTCTGGGTCGGTTCCGTTACACACAGTAATATGAACATTAACCAGGGCTATGCATCGTTTTATAATCTCACACAAGTGTAACAGCACACTGCCACTACAGGCCACATAGGTTGCAGTGGATGCAGCAGAAAAATAATGTGGAGGGGGCAGGAGGATGAGATGCAGAAAGTGAGGAAAGAGGAAACGGAGGAGCATGAGCCCTTTGTGGTCAACTTGCGTTACCCAATGTCTAGTACTTTTATCATGGCTGATATGCTGCAGGCAGAGAAGAGGAGTAGAGGGAGGAGAAAGGAGAGAAGAAGAAAGAGGATACATTAACAATGCTCAGCTACCCCCATGTGGCAGCCACTCTACCTCCAAAGAAAAAACTGGTCACCTACCCAGGTCTATAACTGGCTTTTTAAACAGTGAACATGGAAGGCGTCAAAGTAAAAAAAAAGGACTCTACCTCTCCTTTTCGGCCTGTCTACCTTTTTTTAGTTTTTAGGTTTGGGTTGGGGGGGGTACTTATTTGGGAAATCATCACTGTGTTCTTTTTACTGTCACTTGAATTTTTTTCCTGATGCAACAGAGTCACTTCAACAATTAAACAATACGGTGGATCCTACTTTCCCTGCTATCCTCTCCAGGAGCATTATGTGGACCACAACATGTCATCACTCTGTCAAGCAACATTGCATAAGATTTATTCCATTATCTTAGCGAGCAATTTTCATCTCTACCATATAAAACCTACAACACTTTAATGAGAAGATAATGACTTGATAAGAGATGGCTTAATCATTTCATCCTAATTTTGATAATTACACCTTCATCCAATTAGTGTGTAATTAAGAACTGAAGTGCCAAAACTAAGATTATAATTATTAATAGCAGATCATGTAGCCAAAATGGTGGAAAAAGAAGGTAATAAAAGTTCCCTTTTGTGTACATACTGTAGATTTGTTGTAAAGAAAGCATAAAATGCCCTGATGAAAACACAAGATTTTGGAGTTTTCCTTTCCAGATGACAGTTCTCACCAGTATAAATAAGAGGGTATATTTCCTGAATGGGGACACACAGCAATAACAGAGGTTATAACTCCTCAACTCTATCCAAAACAGAAAAAACGGAGGTCTGATGAAAAAGCTGATTACTTTGAAACGCGTCTCTGCCCCCTTCCTGCGGCTCCACGTTACGTCCTGACGTCACTTTCACCCAGCGGCCATCTTTGTTGCGTTACATGCTGGTTTCTACCTACGTGACACAGCCCTTGCTGGCTGGAGAGGTACAACACCTGCCAGGAGACCCAGCTTTCTCACGCACCATGGCCCCCTGGATATCCACCTGCCCTTCCTGCTCCTACCATGGGATCTGTACAGGAGAACCAGCCATCACGTTAGCTGTGGCCCCTGGAACCCATCCATCCTGCGTATAGCACTACGCCCGGATGAGGTCCTTCCCATACATTTTGATGCCTGTGAGTTACTTATATTTGTGTGCAATAAACTGTTACTTTTATACTACACTTAGTCTGGCGCACGTCTCTCTCCTCTAAAAAAAAAGTTTTTCCTTTAGGCCCAATTATCAAAAATGCACATTGTATTGTGAGATCTGTCCACTTTTCTGGAATCGGCTGTGGAGGTATGGTTGCGCACAAAAGCTTCAATTTTCCCCAAATTCCTAACACGCAAAACACCAAATAAATATTCTTTTAAAACGTTTTTTCATTTTTAAAAAAAATCAATACACGGACAACAGTATTCTCTTTGAGATACAGGCCATGACGTGAGATTCAAAGTTTTAGCTTTCCAAGCACCAGACGCAGTTTAAATATCTTGTGAATAAGGCCATCTGTGATTTTCATCTTTAGCTCCACCATCAAACTCCACTTTTTTCCTCTGCAATCCTTTAAGTGCACCAACACTCAAAACACAGGCACTTAACAAAGTAAAAGGTCAGTTTTCAAGAGACGGCAAGGAGGCAGCGCCAGAAAGTGATCACGAACCCCTTCAGAGCCGAGATGTAAAGAGAGGGTGGATTGTAAATGGGTGATACACCATAGCCGAGAATTTATAATGTGTCTTGTAGAATGCTTCCTCTAGATCACCTATATTGGGGAATTGAGGAGCGCCTGGCTCGAGGTGATGGAAAACAGCTCTTCAACTCTACGCCGGTGGAGTCGTGCGCTACGAGCACCCCTAGAGACAAATAATTCAATGCAAAGGTGAGAAACCAGACAGCCATAAAATCACACCAGACCAAAATCCCCTCAGACAGGGCATTTCCTTGCAATTTAATACCCTGCCTGGGTAAATCTTTTTTGCAGACGGGCATTATCTTATGTGAAAGCTCTTAAATGCCACTTATGAATTTCTTTCATCTGAGTGGTCTTTGGGGAGTCTACAAAGCCCCCCCCCGATTACCATTTGCAGGTTATGTCCATACACTGCACTGTGCTAGAGCGCTGTAGTTTTTTAAACAAACAACTTTCATTGCGAGACATAAATTTCGTAATATTATTTCAAACTGCAAAAAAACTGCAAAGCAATAAATCAGTATTAGTGGCCACTAGCGATTTGATTGCACTGGGATAGATTGTAAATACAGGGTAGGGTACCCCATCCCCAAATCATGCTTTTGCAGCACAGATGTTCGTCCTCATGCTTGTTATAACCACGAAGGGCCCAATAGTGTTCTGTGTGTCATGATCAGACCAGAATGCAAAGTTACTCTGCATTCCAGAGCAGTGCAATATCAGGCAACATGTTTGTTGCCAGGAAGGACTTTTTTCCCCTGCAGGAGCAAATTGGATCGTTCTTTGCTGGATAAAAAAAATCCATCCAGTTCAATCATTAAAATAAAAAAAAAAGTTATAATGCTACACCCACAGTTGATCCAGAGGAAGGTGTAGCAAACTAGCTCATCAGAGTTGGGAGCGGAGTTCCCCCTTTTTCTGTTCTGTTTATTTGAGGCATTCCTCAGCCTCATTCCCTACCCTCCTGCCTTCCTGAGAGGCAAACGTTATCTTTTGACAGATGGTGTGGGTCAACCAGGTTAAGACATCCTGCGTCCAGGTGCCAGCAGTCTGTAAAGTGTACTTCCTCCCCCATCTTAATCAAGATAAGATAGATTCTCTCCCGGACTTAAAAGAGTAATTGCACATTCCACAGGTCAACTGTATGTTTCATATCATGGGGTATGAAGCTGGTAGTTTAATTCAGAGTTTCCCAATGACCACTCCCAAAACTATAGTCAGAGCCCCCCTATCTTTGAGAGGGATTTTTTAAGAAGAGGCAAAAGACAAGCCTGAGAGTCAGAGTTTAACAGATCTCCTAAGCTGAACATCGCAACGAAAGGAGATCACGAATCACCCTGCTCTGCCACTTGAATCTGCAAACCAAGGCTTAAATTGGCAAGTAACTTACCCTTGTAACTTATTTCCCATTACCTCTTTGCTGTATTTTATATACATATATATATATATATATATATATATTTGTGACATCTCTTTGTAAATATTTTATTGCAACTGTTTGACTCTTTTAGTAATAAATCTCTTTCTGAAAGTCTTAAACTGTTTCTAAGCGCTTACCTGCAATTCACGAACTCCTGCCTTTTGAAGAGACGCTACTGTGTTTGTGTACTCCCTGCCCAATTGACCATATTGGACAATTGACTTTTCAATCATTATAGTGTATTTCTGACAGAGTCCGTCTTCTCTGTACATTTCAAGACGGTGGTGGCAGTGTGAAGGGTTAGTGGTGTAATTAACCTGACCCAGTAAAAAGCGCATTCAGGCTGCAGGCACCGATTGTAGCCCACTAGCTGGACAATCGCTGTGCAGGGTGCAGCTGGGTGGAGCCTTGTTACGCGCGTCACACCGCGGTTTTAGATCAGCCGGTCCTTCGGGTCACGAGTTTGGTGAGAAGGTCTGGGGTCTGACGCAGTGGGCGTGACGTATTACTGTTAGTCGCGGTCGTGCGATTGTCGCATGTTGGTGACGGCGACCGTGGATCCGTGACAGAAGGCAAAAAAGCCAACTGTGGGTGTAGCATTATAACTTTTTTTTTATTTTAATAGGTTAAAAGGTTCAAGGGAAAACAGATGCTCCACATGTGTAAAATCCCATAAAACTGTTTGATTAATAAATAAAATGCAAACAAACGTCCACAGATAAATCTGCATTGAAAAAACATGTCCGACTGGCAAACAAAACTTCCGGTTCCATGATGACATCAGCAAATGGCTCCACCCTACGTGTTTCGTCACACATGACTTCTTCCGGGGCACCAATTTTTAGGATTCCAGAGCGCTTACAAGAACAATTATGCTGTCCCTGAACAGTTACACAGTGATACTCGGAGAACAAGAACTCAAACACAAATGTAGGTATAGAACCTACAACACACTTGGGGCCCCAGAACAATGAAGTGCTGTCACCTGGGGTTACAAAGCAGTGATGTGAAATTTTCTGGTGGCAAGCTGTTGGCTTTAGGTACTGTGGATGGAAAGCCAAGAATTACCTAGCAAAGGAATATCTTTAGTTAAAAAATGTTCTTGCATGATTGGTTAATTTATCAATTAAAAAAAATAATAAAACAAACAATAAACACAGTTTACACCATGATCAGCGGTGCTTATGACTTTTTTTTGCCCTTTTATACCTTGACTTCCACTCCCGGGAAGCAATCCGCCATACATGCCTTGTAATGAGGTCCTTAGGGAGCCATTATCTTTATCTTCTGTATTTTGAGGTTTCAGATATAACAAAACTTTCTCCAAAGACAAAACAAAGACGTCAAAAAAGCCGTTCCCCAAAACAACTCTCGCCTTTATCTCTGAAACAGCCCATGGGAAAATGCCAGAGTAATCAGTCATAATTAATTGCCAGTTGTCACATTATGATGTTTTGGAGCGGTGCAGACTTCCAAAAACAGAAATATCCAACTTGAAGTCAAAGGGAAGTACTTTGGTGTAAAAAGGGTACAACAACATCAAACTGCTAAAACAGCGACAGGAAGTGCAGGCTGATAGCGACTGCTAGGAAACACAGTCAGACCCGTCAGCCGAGAGAAAATCCATTGAAATCGGAGATGCTGAGCAAATAAAGCAAGACTTAATCAAATAATTCTGACGCAATGTTATCTAAATCTTGAGGGACTGGTATGTTAATCTGACACAAAGGAATTCTATCAGACTGTCTGAAAAATGAGCTGTCTGTGTTGCGTGCAGGAACCAATCAGCTATGTTCTTGTATCCTTATTCTGTCATTTTTGAAGTTTGAATTTGATGAGGAAATTAACATAATTCTAAACTGGTAAACCAGCGTGGCTTAGCAAAATGGGTACAGTTTAACCACTTAATGTTCGGACACTTTCACCCCCTTCCAGGCCGGACACTTTCACCCCCTTCCAGTCTGGACACTTTCACCCCCTTCCTGTCCGGACACTTTCCCCCCTTCCAGTCCGGACACTTTCACCTCCTTCCAGTCCGGACACTTTCACACCCTTCCAGTCCGGACACTTTCACCTCCTTCCAGTCCGGACACTTTCACCCCCTTCCAGTCCAGACACTTTCCCCCCCTTCCAGTCCAGACACTTTCACCCCCTTCCAGTCCGGACACTTTCACCCCCTTCCTGTCCGGACACATTCACCCCCTTCCAGTTCGGACACTTTCACCCCCTTCTAGTCCGAACACTTTCACCCCCTTCCTGTCCAGACACTTTCACCCCCTTCCAGTCTGGACACTTTCACCCCCTTCCAGTCCGGACACTTTCACCCCCTTCCAGTCTGGACACTTTCACCCCCTTCCTGTCCAGACACTTTCACCCCCTTCCAGTCCGGACACTTTCACCCCCTTCCTGTCCAGACACTTTCACCCCTTTCCAGTCCGAACACTTTCACCCCATTCCTGTCCGGACACTTTCACCCCCTTCCTGTCCGGACACTTTCACCCCCTTCCTGTCCGGACACTTTCACCCCCTTCCTGTCCGGACACTTTCCCCCCCTTCCTGTCCGGACACTTTCACCCCCTTCCAGTCCGGACACTTTCACCCCCTTCCAGTCCGGACACTTTCACCCCCTTCCAGTCCGGACACTTTCACCCCCTTCCAGTCCGGACACTTTCACCCCCTTCCTGTCCAGACACTTTCACCCCTTTCCAGTCCGAACACTTTCACCCCATTCCTGTCCGGACACTTTCACCCCCTTCCTGTCCGGACACTTTCACCCCCTTCCTGTCCGGACACTTTCCCCCCCTTCCTGTCCGGACACTTTCACCCCCTTCCAGTCCGGACACTTTCACCCCCTTCCAGTCCGGACACTTTCACCCCCTTCCAGTCCGGACACTTTCACCCCCTTCCAGTCCGGACACTTTCACCCCATTCCTGTCCGGACACTTTCCCCCCCTTCCTGTCCGGACACTTTCACCCCCTTCCAGTCCGGACACTTTCACCCCCTTCCAGTCCGGACACTTTCTCCCCTTTCCTGTTCAGGCCAATTTTCAGCTTTCAGCGCTATCACACTTTGAGTGACAATTGCGCGGTCATGCAACACTGTACACATATACATTTTTAGCATTTTGTTGAGACAGATAAAGCTTTATTTTGGTGGTATTTATTCACCGCTGAGATTTAAATTTTTTTTGCTATATAAATGAAAAAGTCCAAAAATTTTGAAAAAAAGTGTTTTTCTTATAAAATTTTGCAAATAAATAATCTTTCTTCATAAATCTTGGCCAAAATTTATTCAGCTATCTTTTTAGTAAAACAAAAATATCCCAAATTAGTTTATAACCAAAAATTATAATTTTTCAAATTTATTTTTAATTTAAATTTTTTTTTTTATATTATTATTTATGCTTTTTGGGGTTTTTTTTACATACTGTCACCCTAGCAGTACAGTGTCACCATAGTGACACTGTACTACTTGTGGGGGGTGATGAAGATTTTTTTTTTTTACACTGATTGCTTTTACACCCATAAAGGCTGTAAAAGCAATAATTTCTCCTTCACTCTGGCTGCATTTTTGCAGTCATTGAGAAATACTGTGTGAGCTGTGATTAGTCACAGTTTGTCACATGGTACAAGGCTGTTGTGAATAGCCCTGTACCATGTGACCTCTGTGATCATTCACAGATTTCGCACATAGTAAGCAATGGTGTCAGAAGTGACATCTTGCTTACTACTCTTCATGTGATCACTGATTGGCCAATCAGTGATCACATGATCGGGACCTCACACAGAGGTTCCGTACAACGATTGGTGTTCCACTGTGTCGCGGTGTCCCAGGGAGCACGCACATGCAGGGGGCGGGGAGGCCATTTATAAACGGCCACCCACCCCTGCACTGCCAATGTCCAGCCATTTATATACATGGGCCAGATGGGAAGTGGTTAAAAAAGAAACTCCAAGCAACAAGTACACAAAAAAACAGTATTGTATTGTAAATATGCTAAAACCAGGGCAAGGTGCAAGGTGCAATGGTTTGGCTAATCATAGCATATGATGATGTCACAAGGGGGCGGGGAGACCCTGCTCCTTTGTGACATCATCACAGTATTTAAGTCAGGCTGGCACAGCTGTCAGACAGTGGAAGCCTACGTTGAGATCGGAGCGTTTATTTTTCTCGGGTCGGCTGTGGCAGCGGGTGGCGTGATTGACGTTGGGTCTACTTTGGGGGACATTTTTTTTTTATTTTTGTTTTTAATAAAGGACTTGTCAAAGAGTCTGTCATTTTGTACACTACACGTTTTGGGGTTTTTTTGTGAATGAACAGCGGTACTATGTACCCCATAATCATTAACATTAGGGGGCAAAATCTGGGGTCCCCTTGTTAAAGGGGAATTCCAGTTTCCAATAAGCTCCCCGCCCGCAGACCCCCACAACCATCGGCCACGGTTGTGGGGAAGAGGCCTTTGTCCCCATCAACATAGGGATAAGGTGCTTTGGGGGGGGGGCCCCCTGACCCAAAGCACTTCCCCCCATGTGAGGGCATGTGCCCTGGTATTGTTCACTTGTCCTTCCCCCCCTTTCCTGACCTGTCGGGCTGCGTGCTCGGATAAGGAAAAAAAAATATATACACACATATATATATACACATACCCAGTATATATACAGTTGCAGTCAGGGGTGTATTTACCACAAGGCAAACAAGGCACTTGCCTAGGGCGGCATTTTTCAGGAGGACAGCACATCCCCCCAGAAGAAGGGACATGTGCACCATGGGGACCAGTTGGGATCTGAGAGAGGCTAAAAGGCTGCAAACAGCTTGATGGTGTATGTAGAGCCCGACTCTCGTGCCCAGGGATGTCCGGAGCTGTGAAGATGGATGTCTTTCTCTCTATCGCGGGGGGGGGGGGGGTAGTGGAAAGTTCTCCAGGCATGGGTGTTGTTGGTCAATGTCAGGCTCTCTCCACGGGAGGAGGAAGGGTGGGGTGGTGTTGGTCAGTGTCCGTGGGGCCAAATTATTTTTGTATTGCCTAGGGCAGCACAAAACCTGAATACAGCTCAAAAGTTTGCATAACCTGACAGAAATCGTGAAATCAATTTCAGCATTGATATTGAAAATATGACTGATCATGCCACAAAACTGTCTTTTATTTAAGGATGATGATCATATGAAGCCATTTATTATCACATATCTGTTTGGCTTCTTTTTAAATTAGAATGATAATAGAAATCACCCAAATGGCCCGGATCAGAAGTTTCCATCCAGCTGGCCTTGGTACAGACACACAAGGTAATACACACGGGTTACAATGACAATTAAAGGTTAATTTCCCACATCTGTGGCTTTTTATTTTGAAATTAGTGCCTGTGTATAGTCAATGAGTTTGTTCGCACTCACGTGAATGCACTGAGCAGGCTAGATACTGAGCCATGGGGAGCAGAAAAGAACTGTAAAAGGCCTGCATAACAAGGTAATGGAAGCTTAATTGAACAACCTGAAGTTAGAAGCTAGAAGAAAAGAGAAGAAAAAGGATATAAAAAGATATCCAAAGCTTGAATATGCCAGTCAGTATTGTTCAATCACTTATTAAGACGTGGAAAATTCTCCTGATACCAAGCCAAGGTTAGGTTAGAAAGGTTAGAAAGCAAGAAAGATTGCAAACACAACTGGCATAAGAATTGTCCGGGATACAAAGGAAAACCCACTGGTAACTTCAGGAGAAATACAGGTGCTCTGGAAAAAGACGGTGTGGTTGTTTCAAGGAGCACAATACGACGATACATGAACAAAAATGAGCTGCATGGTTGAGTTACCAGAAAGAAGCCTTTACTGCACCAGTCTAGAAGATTGGATTGCAGTCAGATGTAAATTAACAAGCGGTCCTTTTGCATCCAACCGCCCGTAGGCGGTGGACCTGTCATTTACCTGCTCAGCGGGGATCAGCAATCAGAACCCCAGCTGAGCAGGCAGATCTGCTGGTGGAGTCCGCCCTTGTTAAAGGGGCCGTAGCCTCCCTGGCGGCATTCCCGAGTGTAGCTCGGGGTAAAGTTTCAGTACCACAAGCAGTAACCCCGAGCTACACTCGGGCTTACCATGTGGCGCTGCTCCACGATCCCTCGGTCACTTACCTTGTCCTGCGCTCAGCGATGCCCCTCCTGCAGTGTCCCCGGCAATGTAATCCGGCGAATGCCGGCATCTGTCTTCTGGGTTCCGCCCCCTGCGAGCGCCGGGACGTGCGGGAGACGGAACTGGCGGGAAATTTGAAAATGACAAAAAGTGACATTCACTAAAATCACTAAAATCACATAGTATAACATTCCTGTATCAAACCATTTCACATACATTTTGTCCCGAGTGCTTTGTCCGGCGCTCTGCCTGCATTATTACTGTTCTTTCTGCCTGGAAACTGAGAAACGTCCATGGCGTCCAAAAAGCGTCCCTTTTAGGTCAGACGCGGTTTTAGACCGGCTAGAGAACAGCGATAGTAAATCAGAACCACTTGCAGAATTGAGTGATAATGATTCGTGGGGGAAATTCCTCATCAGACACTGAAAACGATTCTGCGACTGAGTTCAGTGATGTGCGAACTTGGCGCTCTATTTCACATTTCAGTGTTTTTGGTTTGATTATATTATTGAATTACATTTATTATTATTATATTATTATTTTTTTATGATTATTTATTAAATTATAATTTATGATTTCGTGTTTCAAGTTTTATCCTCCCCAGGATGTTTACTAGACTCTTGTTCGGACAGATTTCAGTGAGTTATTCCTAAAAATTACAGCCTACAATAAAAAAAATATGGATTTCCATGCAAAAAATTGTACCGCTTTGAGCACAGAAATACTGACATAATCAGACCGATAGGGAGGTTAAAATGCAGAACAAATCTGCTTGTACTATTCCTGGATGTCTCTGTTTTTTCCCATGCATAGTCTACCACTGCCAATAACAGTTGAGCCAGTCCCCTTACAATATACATATATACAGTATGTCTCCTTAACCTCCTTAGCGGTATTCCCGAGTGTAGCTCGGGTTAAAATTTCAATACCACAAGCAGTAACCCCGAGCTACACTCGGGCTTACCATGCGGCGCTGCTCTGGGGGTCCCTGCAGCACTTACCTTGTCCTTCGCTCCCACGATGTGTCCCCTGCAGCGTCCCCGGCCATCTCCTCCGACCGATGCCGGCATCCGGCTTCTGTGTTCCGGTCCCGGAACCGGCGGGAAATTTGAAATTTTAAAAAAATGTCATTTTTGCTGTCATTGCTGTTTCAATGCATTTCACATATATTTTGTCCCTACTGCTTTGTCCGGCGCCCTGCCTGCATTTTGAATGTTCTTTCTGCCTGGAAACTGAGAAACGTCCATGGCGTCCAAAAAGCGTCCCTTTACATCAAAAACGGTTTTAGACCGGCTAGAGAACAGCGATAGTAAATCAGAACCACTTGCAGAATTGAGTGATAATGATTTGTGGGGGAAATTCCTCATCAGACACTGAAAACGATTCTGCGACTGAGCTCAGTGATGTGCGAACTTGGCGCTCTATTTCACATTTCAGTGTTTTTGGTTTGAATATATTATTGAATTAAATTTATTATTATTATATTATTATTTTTTATGATTATTTATTATATTATAATTTATGATTTCGTGTTTCAAGTTTTATCCTCCCCGGGATGTTTACTAGACTCTTGTTCGGACAGATTTCAGTGAGTTATTCCTAAAAATTACAGGCCTACAATAAAAAAAATATGGATATCCATGCAAAAAAATGTACCGCTTTGAGCACAGAAATACTGACATAATCAGACCGCTAGGGAGGTTAAAATGCAGAACAAATCTGCTTGTACTATTCCTGGATGTCTCTGTTTTTTCCCATGCATAGTCTACCACTGCCAATAAGAGTTGAGCCAGTCCCCTTACAATATACATATATACAGTATGTCTCCTTAACTATCTATATATACACTGTATATATATTATTTGTTATCTGTTAATTTCTTTCAATCCTAAAATTCCATCCTAACATCAACTTTCTTCCCCAATGACGCCATTGTTTTATAATGGGAGCCTAACAAAACGAATTTTTCTTTGTTGATTTTAGGTTATTTTTCAAGTTACCCAAATAACTCCTTTTAGTGGTAATTTAAACAAAGTTCTCCTTTTCTGCTAATAATGCTGAAATAATAAATACCGCCGAGTACATTTGTCACGGAGACAGATATCTGTTAGATAATAAGCCCCTTTGCTTACTGATCACAATTTTTCTTTTCCTAAAGGATTAAAAGAAACATTTATTTTTCTCTGGGTTTTGTTATTCTTTGGGGGTCTGATTGTCTGATAGCGAGGCATTGATTGGCGTGCCGTACATTTAATACTCTTTTACATACAAACAAAAGAATCTTTTTCAGGACTTTTTTTTGTCTAATTCACATATCTTTATTGGTCACATATGCATTTAAAAAATAAGGTTTTCTTATCTCTCAGGAGACTACAACCTCTTAGGTTAGAATCCTTCATTTTGACCCAAAGTCAATCACCCTATTTTATGGTTTCAAGGTCTATATTTTTAATATTATTATTATTATTTTTTATTTATATGTATGCAGCTAAATGGTTAGCACTTCTGTCTGTCAGTACTCGGGTCATTGGTTCAAATCCCAGCCACGGCACCTCCTGCCTAGAGTTTGCATGTTCTCCCTGTGCCTGCGTGGGTTTCCTCTGGGTACTCTGGTTTCTTCCCACACTCCAAACACATGCTGGGAGGTGAATTGGATCCTGTCTAAATTGTCCCTAGTATGTGTATGTATGAATGTGAGTTAGGGACCTTAGATTGTACGCCCCTTGAGGGTTAGGGACCTTAGATTGTACGCCCCTTGAGGGTTAGGGACCTTAGATTGTACGCCCCTTGAGGGTTAGGGACCTTAGATTGTACGCCCCTTGAGGGTTAGGGACCTTAGATTGTACGCCCCTTGAGGGTTAGGGACCTTGGATTGTACGCCCCTTGAGGGTTAGGGACCTTGGATTGTACGCCCCTTGAGGGTTAGGGACCTTAGATTGTACGCCCCTTGAGGGTTAGGGACCTTAGATTGTACGCCCCTTGAGGGTTAGGGACCTTAGATTGTACGCCCCTTGAGGGTTAGGGACCTTAGATTATACGCCCCTTGGGGGTTAGGGACCTTAGATTGTACGCCCCTTGAGGGTTAGGGACCTTAGATTGTACGCCCCTTGAGGGTTAGGGACCTTAGACTGTACGCCCCTTGAGGGTTAGGGACCTTAGATTGTACTCCCCTTGAGGGTTAGGGACCTTAGACTGTACGCCCCTTGAGGGTTAGGGACCTTAGATTGTACTCCCCTTGAGGGTTAGGGACCTTAGATTGTATGTCCCTTGAGGGTTAGGGACCTGAGACTGTACGCCCCTTTGAGGGGTAGGGACCTTAGATTGTACGCCCCTTGATGGTTAGGGACCTTAGACTGTACGCCCCTTGAGGGTTAGGGACCTTAGATTGTACGCCCCTTGAGGGTTAGGGACCTTAGATTGTACGCCCCTTGAGGGTTAGGGCCCTTAGATTGTACGCCCCTTGAGGGTTAGGGACTGATGTGAATGTACAATATATATGTAAAGTGCTGCGTAATGATGGCGCTATATAAGTACCTGAATTAAATAAATAAAATCCAGCTGGATTGAATAGAATTTAACAGAGAATGAGATGGACATATAGGATGTGGTGTCTGTTCTGTTTCAATAAATACCTGTTCAGCCAAAATGTTTATTCTTTGTTTCAGGGAAAGGGTTAGAACTGCTGTCAAGTTTTTACTGCTGTCAGTTAGGGCCCATTCTCACCCTGGTATTCTGGTGCATTGTGATAACACACATGCAGTATGTTCTTTTTTAAATGCCACTTTATGCATTAACATATCTCCATAGACTCAATGGGGGTTATTTACTAAAACTGGAGAGTGCAAAATGTGATGCAGCTCTGCATAGAATCCAATGAGCTTCCAGGTTTTATTGCCAAAGTTTAATTGGACAAGCTGAAAATAGAAGCTGATTGGCTACCATGCACAATTACACCAGATACTTTTTTTGTTTGTTTTTTTTTTGTTTAGTAAATCTACCCCAGTCTGTCCAGACAGTATGATCACCTGGTGAATTGGCACCATCCACAGGCAGTTTAACTCTTCATTTATTATTATTATTATTATTATTATACAGGATTTATGGCGCCAACAGTTTGCTCAGCGCTGTACAATATAACGGGAGACAATACAGCAACAATACAGTTCAATACAAGAGGGTTTGGAGGGCCTGATCCTGGGAGCTTACGATCTACAACAGCGGCATTCCTAGGCAGGTGGGGGGGGTGCGCGCTGCACCGGGTGACACCTACCGCACGGGGTGACACCAGAACCCTCTCCACCAAAAGGTAAGTTGTAAAACATCCTCTGTACCAATATCTGGAGTAAATGTTGTTGGATTCAGCCTCAGTGTCTTATTGTAGATCAGAGGCATCCCTAGGGTTGGTGTCACCCGGTGCGGTAACACTTGGTGACATCCCCTCCGACGATCCCCGCAGAATGGATTGGATCTACGGATTGAGCATAATGGATCAGACTTCGATCCATTATGCTCCCCAGTCCGCAGATCCAATCCTTCCTGCGGGCATCTTAGGCTTGATTTACAACTTACCTTGGTCCGGTGTCACCCCGTATAGGTTGCATGCCGACGATCCCCTCAGGATTCACAGTGCTTTACAAAATGGAGAGAGACAGTGCAGTTACTGGTTGTAAACCTCTGACATCGAAGCATATCCCTCTATAGTGTGTACTTGTCTCAATCCAGAGCACTAAGTGTCATTTCTGTCTGCTGCCTCCCTCCCCTGCTATCTGCATTTCTGACAGGTCTTTCTGGCAGCAAGAGATAAAAAGGTGACAGCACACTGCCTAAGATTGACAGCTTCAGCTCTGTTCTTGTGTGCTTTGTGGAGGGGGGTGTGTCCCTTCCCTCCAATCAGCTCTCAGAGCTCTCCTCACTGAACCCTGCAGTGTGTAACTTCATCTCCCCACCCCCCCCCTTTCTGGAAGCTCAGATAAAGTTTTTCAATTCTGCACTTTGAACGGTTGTAGAGAAGAAAAGACTGCAGTTAATTGCTCAAGTTTTCAAACGATCGAGCCTCTGTGACCAACCCTCATTTTAAACATACATTTACAATATTTACAAAAAATAAAAAGGATGAGCAACAATGAATACAATCATCATTTCCCTGCATAGAGGATAGACAAATTTGTTCTGTAGCTCGGCAAACTTTAAATAATGTAACTTATAACTCATGATGTAATCGTATTACTCTGGTCAAAGCGGGGAGAAAAATGATCGAGAAATATGATCGAGCGTCACTTTCAAAAGTAATGCAAGCCATTAATCCCTAAAATTGAAAAGGTACTTACCATAAATTAAGAGAAACACAAATACTGTGACTGACCCCATTGGAGGAACGGAACAAAGGGGTGAAAAATACAGTTTTAATACCAATGATATATCTGTGGGGACTGACTGCTTCCAGACAAATCTAATTTAAGCGGAATTGCACTTTGCTGCTTTTAACTCTCTGAATAAATAAGAGACGAGAGAGCTAAATGAAAGGCTGGTGGTGACACATCTCTGGACGATCCAACCGAGTTCGCTTTTAAGAAAATACAAAAAAAACAACTGATCTGTGCAAAGTGGGGGTTTGAGCACAGAATTGCAGTGCTGGCATCCATAGCCATCGCCTATCAACTCTGCAGAGCATAGAAGATAAGGAAAGCCATATCCTATTTGCTAAATAAAGAAAAAAAAAGCAGTGGCATTCATTTCTGATCGGTAAGGGTAACTGTAACGGACCCCAGACTGCACTTGGGTATTTCCTTTTGAATGCCGCTTCCCTGCCCGAACACCGACCACAGACACCACAGCCAACCAAACAAGACTAGACAACATCTGTCTTGAAGTAATCCAGAAGGTAGACTAGTTTATTTGAACACAAATACAAGATATATACACTCAAGGGACAGTCCCCCCTCCCTACATAATGACACAGGGCGGGGCAATCTACATTTAGTAACAAGCGACACACAGGTATTCAAGCTTCACACCAGCAGACAGTCCCATCAGGAGGGAGGGCTGCTGGAGACACACACCACCAAGGTAATTGTAGTAAAACCCCTATTGGTCTCAATGAGAGCGTTTGACAGATGTCAGTCTCTGCAGCCCCAGTTAAAAATGTTGCAGCTGCGAAGCAAGGTCCCTTGGCCACTGCATGTGGACAGCCCTGCCAGTCTGTAATGCTAAGGGTGGACAGTAAAACTGCAGGTCAACCACCCATTTTTTCCACCTCCATGCTCCTGTGGCAAAGAGCCCTAATGCAGCTCAAAGTACCTGGTGTAAATGAGCCCTCAGATGATTTACCCTGACAAATGAAAAACTGAGACTCCTGTGTTCAGCTCCTGCAAATATTTCACCAAGAACCTCAGGATTGGCTTCTGACACATTTCAGCACTTCTTGATATGTGTGTGCTGTCTAAACACCTGTTCTACCCAAGGCCCATACATTTAGTATGACACTGCAAAGAAACTGCAAAATATGTGAACCTCCCCTCCAAATGACTGAGCTCAGATATTTCTAGTAAAGGGTACTCTTAAAACTACAACATAAAAAGATATTTTAGGCAATTGCGTGCTTCCAACCTTGCTACACCAGTTTGAGGTAGGGTTGTCCCTTTTCTGTTCCAGCATGACTATGCCCCTGGGTACAAGGTCAGCTCCATGAAGACATGGTTTGACCAGTTTGGTATGGAGTGGCCTGCACAGAGCCCTGACCTCAACTCTACTGAACACCTTTGGGCCAAATCTTCCCATCCAACATCAGTACTTGACATCAACCTTACTAAACAACTTTGGGATCACATCTTCTCATCTAACATCAATACCTGACCTCAACCCTACTGAACATTTTTGGGATCACGTCTTCTTTTCTAGCATCAGTACCTGACATCAACCCTACTAAACACCTTTATTTCCCTTTCCAACATTAGTGCCTTACCTCAACCACACTGAACAACTCTGGGTTCACATCCTCTCATCCAACATCAGTGCCTGATCTCAACCTTACTGAACACCTTTGGGATCATATCTTCTCATCCAATATCAATACTTGACCTCAACCCAATTGAACACTTTTGGAATTAATTGCAATTTTGATTGTGAGTCAGGTCTTCTCATCCAACATCAGTACCTGACCTCAACCCTATTGAACACCTTTGGAATGAATTGGAATTATGATTGTGTATGAGGTCTTCCCATTCAACATCAGTACCTGACTTCAACCCTACTGAACATCTCTGGGATCACGTCTTCTCATCCAACATCAGTACCTGACTTCAACCATACTGAAAACCTCTGGGATCACGTCTTCTCATCCAACATCAGTACCTGATGTCAACCCTTCTGAACACCTTTGGAACCAAATCTTCCCATCCAACATCAGTACCTGACTCCAACCCTACCGAACACCTTTGGAATGAATTGGAATTATGATTGTGAATGGGGTCTTCCCATCCAACATCAGTACCTGACTTCAACCCTACTGAACATCTCTGGGATCACGTCTTCTCATCCAACATCAGTACCTGACATCAGCCCTACTGAACACCTTTGGAATGAATTGGAATTATGATTGTGAATAAGGTCTTCCCATCCAATATCAGTACCTGACTTCAACCCTACTGAACATCTCTGGGATCACGTCTTCTCATCCAACATCAGTACCTGACTCCAATCCTACTGAACACCTTTGTGACCAAGTCTTCCCATTCAACATCAGTACCTGATCTCAACCCTACTGAACACATTTGGGATCAATTCTTCCCATCCAACATCAGTACCTGACCCTCAATCCTACTGAGAACTTTTTGGGATAAATTGGAATTATGATTGTGGATCAAGTCTTCTCATCCAACATTATTACCTGACCTCACAAATGGGCACAAATGCCCACACAGACGCCCTCCAAAATCTTGTGGAAAGCCTTCCCAGAAGAGTAGAGATTGTTATAACCGCAAAAAGAGGGTAACTTCAAATGAATGGCTATGATTTTGGAATGTCCAAAAAGCTCACATAGGTGTGATGCAGGGGCGGACTGACAACTCATGGGGCCCCCGGGCAATAGGGGAACATGGGGCCCTGTGTCCTTGCCCAAACTCAAAAAAGCCTAAGAAAAAGGTACCAGGGGCATCTCATGGGGCCCCCTACTGACCCCAGGCCCTCGGGCAATGCCCGAGTTTCCAAATGGTCAGTCCGCCCCTGGTGTGATGGTCCGGTGTCCCCATACTTTTGAAAGCATATTATATGATAATGTGTTAGTCTCTCTTGCCCCTTTTCCCAAATTGCTATTTCAGCTGCTGTGCAGGTGATGAGAGTTTAATATAAAGAAAGGTAATTACTCATAACACAGTTTAAAAATATCTTTAGCAGCTTTTCGGTGAATATACAGTTGCAATGAATGGAGCCTTTGGCATCTGCCGTGAGCTCCTCTTTTAAAGGGCATCCTCTCCGGTAATGGACAGGTTAAACCATTTAGCGTTCAGCATTATATAACAAAATCTATGTTTTGCTACCCTTCCAGCCAAGCCTGTCATCTTTTAAATATGTAAATAGATGGGGGTAGGCCTGAATGGTATCAATTATTTAAGGCATATGACTTGTAACAAGTGGTGGTATAAGCTTGATTGGCAGGTTGGAGGCAGCGGAGCGTGGTCGCTGGGTAGCGGCTCAGACTGAATGAGCTGTCAGTGCAGGATCTATAGTGTGCTGCATTTAACATGTCTTTGTTATACAAATTCTGCCTTGTGTTACCGGGATGAGCAGGTCTAGAGATGGGCTGCCTGGAACTCCCACTAACAGCTCAGCAGGAAAACTCTCAGTAATGCGAAGCATTATATTACACTGACATCTAAAGGTGGCACTGGAGGCAGCTTTAATGTCTGGTTTAAAGAACCAACTTCAGAAAACAAGCAACGTGCATCGCAGGGAACGCTGCATTTGGGTTAAAGCCAGACCGTCAGTTCAGTTTACTTTCATCTCAGTTTAAATATATATGCTGTAGGCAGATTTAGCAGGCTTTTCAGAGTGCTTATGGGTGGGATCGCGGCCTATTGTGAGGAAACAACTCTATTTCCTCCTCACCGTCCTGAAACTTGAGACTTTCAGGAGGACATATCCAAGAATTGCTGGAACCAGGGGTGGACTGACAACTCATGGGGCCCCTGGGCAATAGGGGATCATGGGGCCCCTGTGTCCTTGCCTAAATTCAAAAAAGCCTATGAAAAAGGTACCAGGGGCATCTCATGGGGCACCCTACTGACCCTGGGCCCTCAGGCAGTGCCCAAGTTGCAAAATGGTCAGTCCGTCCCTGGCTGGAACATTGATTCATTCAGGGCTGGTTCACACCAGAACACGGTGCAGGAAAGGTGAATTTCATGCACTGCAGATCTGCATGTGGGTGCCAATGTATTGGTAATGACACCCCACAGGGGCGAAATGACCATTTGGAAACTCGGGCACTGCCCGAGGGCCCGGGGTCAGTAGGGGGCCCCATGAGATGCCCCTGGTACCTTTTTCATAGGCTTTTTTGAGTTTGGGCAAGGACACAGGAGCCCCGTGATCCCCTATTGCCCGAGGGCCCCATGAGTTGTCAGTCCACCCCTGGCGCCCCAAATCCAGGATGTTTGCAGGCACCAAATTACATAATTCTGCAGTACCATGCGGTTTGGTGCAGTACATTTTTAAAAGTAGTGCCAGCACTACTTTGCGCATCGTCCAATGCATTTTACAGCCCGTTTAAAAGAACAGGCTGTTAAAATGCACCACTTTTAGAAACTTTTAGGGACAGTGTGACCCACCCCTAAAAGTAAGGAGGATGCAATTATTCAACAGGCTCATTGGCTCTGGCAAGGCTGCTCAGATGAAGCAAGGAATCCCCTTTAATGGGTACCAAGACTGTCATTCAAAGTATAAGAATACAGCAGGAGCACCACACCAAGGGGATGAGATTTATTGGTTCTTTAACAAGTACATACCAAACTGCCAATATGTTTTGGGGTCCAAAAAACTCCCTCTTAATCAAGAAATCAAGAAAAACATGATCTTAAAAATTATAAGTATGAAAAATAGAAATTATAAGCATTTAAAAAAGCAACTATAAAAGCGGAGTTCCACTCACCCTGTCAAAAAATAAAAGTCAGCAGCTACAAAAACTGTAGCTGCTGACTTTTAAAAAACAGCCACTTACCTGTCCCTTGGTCCCATGGTGTGTCCCCCGCAGCCCGTTTCACCGGCTGTCCTGTATTCTAGGAGGCCGGCATCTTCAGTGTGGGCACCTGGCTGTGGCAACTTGCGACTTCACAGCCGGGTACCCACTGCGCAATGGGGCGTAGCGCTGCGCTTCATGAATGGTCCTGTAGTCTTCTGGGACCTGTCACGTGTCCCAAAAGACTACATGGAGGGAGGACACCTTCCACTTCCAGTTGCCTAAGCGAACGGACCGGAAGTGGGAGCGGGTACCTGTCAAATTCAGGAATCATTCACACATTGTTACATTTAGGTATACTGTATGTTGTAAACATCCTGCACTTTTCATCTGACCCCTGCACACCACCCATCCCTGACCCCTGCACACCACCCATCCCTGACCCTTGCACTATGTACGTTACATACTTTTGACCCTTGCACCATGTAAGTTATAAGCCCCTTCCATGGACAGCACAACTTTGCCACAACATGCGATCCGCTGTTAGCCCCGCCCTCCACCCCACCCCTATTATCAAAGGTTCCCAGGCATACCTGCAGGTGCGGGACATCGCTGATCGCTATGGGCTGAAGATCCATCTGGATGGGGCCCTGCTGATAAATGTAGCTGGGGGTGGAGCCTGCAGAGATTGTGAAATACTGCGACTCCGTGTCCCTCTGTCTGTCCAAGGTATGGCGGTCTACAGAGTGACGCTACAGGAAGTAACCGGTCAGTAGATTCAGCTGAATGCAATGGACTGCCCCGCCCCTCGTGCTTTACTGGCCTGCTTTGTGGGGATGACTGGTTGTATAGTACCCCTGCTGGTAGGATGGGGTCCTGATGGTTAGTAGAGGCTGGAACAGAAACCAAGACGCCCACAGGCTGTTGGGGCCCGGGAGTAATTCCCCCTGGGAAACCAGAGGGGCCCAGTTCCTCCTGATTTGAGCAGATCTACCTTGTTTGGCCAGAAAGTCCGCGAACCAGTGCCCCCTGAGTGGTCGCCTCAGGGGTGCTCTTAGGAACACTTGGGTGTGGGACCCCAGCGTGTGAAAAGGCACATGGTCACTGTGTTCAAACACTTTTCCTGCACTGCGCCTTTTAGGACTGGGCCTTTTGGCTAAGTTCTGGGCAATTTTTGCTACCGGCTTCAGGGCCTAGCCAGTGCACAATTGCAAGGCCACTTATTTATTTAATTTATTTCTTCTCCCACGTTTGTCACTTTCACTTTTGTGTGTGTCTTATTTCTCACAGAATGGAGGGTGTGGGTCCTCGGGCCTACCCTGAAGTCTAGGGGGAGGATGTGTGGCCTTTTGGTTCTTTCCTCCCCTGTCCTTAGGGGGTTTTCTCTTCGGGAGAGCCCCCTTACCAAGTACTGAGTGGCTGGCTTCGGCTGGCCACAAGGAACGGTGCTCCGCCAGGCCTTTTGGCTAGGTGGACCAAATGGGAACCTTGTCCCTGTCAGGAGCTTCGTGCCCCGGGGGATCAGGGTAGAGGTCCATCCCCTTCGGAGGAAGGACAAAGCACACCCCTAAGTTCACTTTTTTGTGTGGTGTTTTGCACAAGCACGTTTTTTGTGAACACTTACGGGTTTTTTGTTTTTCGCACGTTCGCGGACTTAAAAAAAAAAATAAAAATCTGTTCTTATCAGTGTCCAGTAGGGGCGCTCCACCATCATTCCTGCTTGCGGGGATGATTGGTTGTATAGTACCCCTGCTGGTAGGATGGGGGTCCTGATGGTTAGTACAGGCTGGAACAGAACCCGAGGCGCCCACAGGCAGTTGGGGCCCTGGAGTAATTCCCCCTGGAAAATCAGTGGGGCCCAGTTCCTCCTGGTTTGAACGGATCTACCTTGTCTGGCCAGAGGCCGGGGAGGCAGAAAGTCCACAGTGGTCGCCTCAGGGGTGCTCTTAGTAGCACATGGGGATGGGATCCCACATGTGAAACGTGCACATGGTCATTGTTCTAAACACTTTTTCTGCACTGCGCCTTTTAGGGCTAGGCCTTTTGGCTAAGTCCAGGGCAATTTTTATGCTACGGGCCTCAGGGCCTAGCCAGTGCACAATTGCACGGCCACTTTTTAATTTTTTTTATTTAACTTATTTTTCTCCCACCTTTTGTCACTTTTCACTTATGTGTGTGTTTTTTTTCCTCACGGATGGTAGGGTGTGGGTCCTCGGGCCTACCCTGAAGTCTAGGGGGAGGATGTGTGGCCTTTTGGTTCCTTCCTCCCCTGTCCCTAGGGTGGCTTCTCTTTGGGAGAGCCCCCTTACCAAGTACTTGGTGGCTGGTTTAGGCTGGCCACAAGGAACGGGATCCGCCAGGTCTTTTGGCTAGATGGACCACATGGGAACCTTAATCTCTGTCAGGAGCTTCGGGGCCCGGGGGATCAGGGTAGAGGTCAAACCCCTTCGGGGGGTGGACAAAGCACACCCCTAAGTGCACTTTTTTGTGTTGGTTTTGCACTGGCACGTTTTTTGTCCACTTACGGGTTTTCGTTTTTCGCACTTCCGCGGACTTAAAAAAAAATTAATCATAATAATTAATAATAATCAAAAACTAAGTTTCTGCTTAACTAATGCCAGCGAAATTGTTGACTGTTTTTAACGTTTGGCTATCGTAATTCTGTTTTAGGAATATCAGTGGGCAATAATTGAAATAGAGCTATTTCAGGAGATCGACGAATATTAACCCCCGTTACGAATGATGGAAATAAAATTAAAGGATCCAAATCCTAGTCACCACAGGGCATTTCCACCATATGTGGAGCATAGTACCCTCTTGTCCACAATGTGGAAAACAGCTGGGTGACACAGAAGGGTACAGTTTAGCAAGACGTGTAGGGACCAGATACCACCGAAGAAGCGTTTTGTAGTTAGATTCAATGAGTGTAGTGTTAATCGAGATTTTAGACAGAGCATCAGCCGTATTCCGCCAAGTGTCCAGCTCCAGAGAAATATTTAAATCCCTTTCCTAATGTACCATATAAAAGAGCTTAATATTTGCATCAACATGGGAAGCATATATATTAGATAGACAACCTTTCACTGTCCCCGTAACCCCACAGGAGACCTCGAGAGGGGTGAGCACACAGGGTTCCTTTTCGAAAGGTTTGATTATTTAAATGAGTTGAGGATGCTGGGAGAAGATGTGAAATCTGTGATGGAGGAAGCAAGAGAAAGACTGAATGCATTTATGGAACAGAGAGGGAAAGATATTTTATCGCAGGCAATAGAGGAGGATGAAAAGTGTGCGAGATTTTTCTTAGATGAGGATGTGGTCTTCGACACCTTTGGGTGTGGATGGGGAGGGTCGTCCAGTTCAGTGTAGGAGAAGACAGCGGTCCCGCCCTCCCTTGTGGTTTGTGTGGGTGTATTCTCAATTCCCATTTTTTTGTTCAGGTTTCGGGGGCCGGTTGGTCTTTGGAGGCAGCAGTTACTTTGAAGCTAAAGCTAATGGTTGGGACCCATCGGTGGTATGGTGTGCCCGGGTGCAGTCAACCAAGGTTTAACTGGAAGGTGGTGGTTCTGCACTGCGGATGATATGTTTTTGTCTCCTAGCCGGTGCGTTGCAGCTGGAGGCCTAGTTATAATATAGGTTCTGCAGGGGGATATTGGTTTTGGTTTGGTGCCTTCAAAGACTAACAACTTTTCTGTTTTAAGGAAATGTTTTTGTTTTAAGGAATTTTTTTATTGAAGTTGAAGAGTTAATAAAAGCCTGTATTGGCCATTTTACTCCAATCTGTGGTATGTTTTTCTTGGATGGTATGTCAAGGGGGTATGTGAGACAGTGAGACTGGTGGTGTAGGGGGTCTTAACTAGCCTATCTCTTGTGCACTAGTCAAGGCCTGGATTCTTTCTTGGATACACAGAATATAACTGGATATAACATTTATAGGTAAAGTTGATCCAGGGAATATCCGATTGCCTCTCGGGGGATCAGGAAGGAATTTTTTCCCCTGCATGAGCAAATTGGATCGTGCTTTGCTGGGTTTTTTTGCCTTCCTCTGGATCAACCTTGAGTGTAGGATTATAACTTTTTTATTTTTTAATGGTTGAACTAGATGGACTTTTGTCTTTTTTCAGCCAGACTAAAGGTGGGAATACATGATTAGAAAATCGACCGATCGGTCATCCGACGACCGAGAGGCATTAGTTCGTTGGTCGAAATCGTGGCCCAATCTAAAAAAATCGTTCGTCGGGCAATACATAGTGTTGACATCTTTTGTACAAGTGGAAGTGATGCAGTGTGCTTGTGATCTTGTAGCCACGAATGATATACACAACAATTACCAGCAATGAGTATAATATCATTTATTACATGACCTATATACATAAATAGTGACACATACAGTTGCAAGAAAAAGTATGTGAACCCCTTGGGATTACGACCACGCCTAGGGAGAGTAGCAACAGTGCTAAACTTTCTCCATTTGTAGACAGTCTGTCTGGACATATGAACATCAAGGCTTTTGGAGATACTTTTGTAACTCTTTCCAGCTTCATGCAAGTCAACAATTCTTGATCGTAGGTCTTCTGAGAGCTCTTTTCTGCGAGGCATGGTTCACATCAGACAGTGCTTCTTGAAACCAGTAAACTCAAAACAGGTGTGTCTTTTTTAAGGGCAGGACAGCTGTCAGCAACACATCCAATATCATCACACTGGAGTCAAGGTTGGCTCACTCCTGGCTCCAAGTAGCTCTGGGAGAAGTCATTAAGCTAGGGCCTCACATACTTTTTCCTCCCTGCACTGTGAATTTTTACATGTTATGTGCAATTAAACCATGGCAACATCTAATGTTTGTGTAGTATTATGTTCAGCAGACTGTGTTCTTCTATTGTTGTGACTTAGATAATGTTCAGAGCACATTTTATGCCCAATTCATGCAAAACTCCACGTAATCCCAAGGGGTTCACATACTTTTTCTTGCCACTGTAGAATATAATACGCAGAATTCTGGTTTCATGATCTCATTAGGCCAATCTACTTTTAACATTTTGATTTTTCGTTCATGTTTACGGAGATTCCTTGGACATAAACATTCGGGTCATCTTCTGTTTCCGCTCATGCGTGATAGCGCTTGATAGATTTTTTTCGTACGACCGTCATACCACCGCATAGAAAATCGGTCGTTTGTATGCAAAACAACAAATGTTTTCACTGTCGTTCAACCGGATTTTTTGTTCACAATAAAACATCCTGCTCATCAACAAAGAGAAAATCGTTCGATCAGCGGTTCCGCAAAATTTTTCAGACAATTTTCTTATCGTGTGTACGGGGCATAACTATGTAACTATATGAAGAGGAGGAGGTGTTCTATAGTCCTTTCACACTCTCTGTCCTAGGGTGACAACACTGCTCCCCCATAGACACAGCACAGTAAGAGTTGTCACCCTAAGACAGGAAGTGTCTGGTAAGCTGCGATATGTTACGTTTTTATACACTATAAGGATAATTGACTCTTCGCACCTAAAATCTTTCATAGGAGTGGACGCTACCTACTAAAAACGCCACAATCAAATCTGGTATTCCCAAAACGTCAAGCCAACATATTGCATCAGGGTGTAATACGATCGGCCCCCCATTCCATCCCAGGCTTCTGCTCATTTAAATGGACATTAAATTCAATTTTTGCAATCACAGAGGAATGTACAAGATGGAAGCCAGCAACCAGACAATATTGTCTCTAGAACTGATTACATCACGGCAGATTAGAACAATCGCTCTGGTCTCTATAGAAGCTTCATTAGTCACTGAATGGCTGCTAGATTGGCTGTGATTCAATATGGCTTCAGAAGCCGTGTGATTAATGGGCCCCTTTGAATTATGTTTAGACATGATACGATTGATGGCAGAATATACAATTCATTGTATATTTTTACACGGTATACAATTTAATTTAAAGTAACGAAATGCGATCGCTATTGGCGTACTATATGTAATAAAAGGGGTCCGAGTGTTTACGGAGTATAACTTATCTGTTTGCTTTAATAATTTATCATAGAAAGGTCTTTCTACTCTTAGCCGGTCTAACCTCAAAAAGCAAGTCCGCTCATTTGTGCTTAGTGAAGTGATGCAGTTATAGCTGAACATTAGATTTTCTCTTTTTTTTCCAGCAGTTTTCAAAACCCCTTTTCTCAAGAGCTTTTCTTGATCTTCTGTCAGTCTTTACATCCATTATATTGTATGTATACTCTAACCATGAACTGTGAACACTGACAATTTACATATTGTACGTTCACGTCAGTCCCTGACCTCAAGGAGCTTACAATCTAAGGCCTCTAACTCACATGCATACATATACTAAGGCGGGGCTTGAAAAAGCAGCTTGCCCGCTCGCCAAATGCGAGGAGAAATTCCTCTCTGGCGAGCGGCTGCTAGCGGCGAGCACAGATGAAGAAGCATGGAGCGACTGCACATGCGCTCCAAGCCTTATTGTGAAGCCGAGTTCTGGTTTACAACTTCCTGTTTCCGCGGCATCGCCATTACAGTGGCAGCACCGCTGAGGGGACACGTGCAGGAGAGGTCCGCTCTCCTATGCTGAGAAGAGACACCCTCTCCACCACCGTGGGGGACACGAGGCCCGCTCTTCACTGCCGTGGGGAACACGAGGCCCGCTCTCAACCTCCTTGGGGGACACGAGGCCCGCTCTACACCTCCTTGGGGGACACGAGGCCCACTTTACACCGCCTTGGGGGACACGCCTTGGGGGACACGAGGCTCGCTCTACACCTCCCTGGGGGACACGTGGCCTGTTCTACACCTCCTTGGGGGACACGCCTTGGGGGACACAAGGCCTGTTCTACACCTCCTTAGGGGACAAGAGGCCCGCTCTCCACCGTGTTGCGGGACCACGAGGCCCGCTCTCCACCGCATTGGGGGACACGAGGCCTGCTCTCCACCGCGTTGGGGGACACGAGGCCTGCTCTCCACCGCGTTGGGGGACACGAGGCCCGCTCTCCACCGCCTTGAGGGACACGAGACCCGCTCTGCACCGCCTTGAGGGACACGAGACCCGCTCTACACCGCCTTGAGGGACATGAGACCCGCTCTACACCGCCTTGGAGACACGAGTAAGGTTTGTGCCTGGCTAGTAGGTGTGGACTCGAAATTTTAACCCCTGTACTAAGGCAAACTTGGACAGGAGCCAATCAACCGGCCAGCATGTCTATCTGTGATGTGGGTACCCAAAATTGACAAGTTCCTGCTCCCACTTCCGCTGTGATCGCCTAGGTGATCAGAAGCGGAAGTTGTCCTCCCTCCCTCTCCATAGTCTTCTGAGACACGTGACAGGTCCCAGAAGACTGCTGCTTGGATCAATTATCTTGTTCAGTGTGATATGCCTGTGTTTTATGTACATTGTGAGTATAATACTTACTTTGTTCTTTCAATAAATATTTTAAACAAGGGCAGCACAGTGGCTAAATGGTTAGCACTTCCTCCTGGCAGTACTAGGGTCGTTGGTTTGAATTCCAGCCACGGCACCACCTGCCTGGAGTTTGCATGTTCTCCCTGTGACTGCGTGGGTTTCCTCTGGGTACTCCGGTTTCCTGCCATACTCCAAAGACATGCTGGTAGGTTAATTGTCTCCTGTCTAAAAAATTGTCCCTAGTATGTGTATGCATGAATGTGAGTTAGGGACCTTAGATTGTACGCCCCTTGAGGGCTAGGGATCAGGGGCGGACTGACCATTTGGAAACTCGGGCACTGCCCGAGGGCCCGGGGTCAGTAGGGGGCCCCATGAGATGCCCCTGGTACCTTTTACATAGGCTTTTTTGAGTTTGAACAAGGACACAGGAGCCCTATGATCCCCTATTGCCCGGGGGCCCCATGAGTTGTCAGTCCGCCCCTGTTAGGGACCTTAGATTGTACCCCCCTTGAGGGATAGGGACCTTAGATTGTACGCCCCTTGAGGGTTATGGACCTTAGATTGTACGCCCCTTGAGGGTTATGGACCTTAGATTGTACGCCCCTTGAGGGTTAGGGACCTTAGATTGTACACCCTTTGAGAGTTAGGGACCTTAGATTGTACACCCCGTGAGGGTTATGAACCTTAGATTGTACGCCCCTTGAGGGTTATGGACCTTAGATTGTACGCCCCTTGAGGGTTAGGGACCTTAGATTGTACGCCCCTTGAGGGTTAGGGACTGATGTGAATGTACAATATATATGTAAAGCGCTGCGTAAATTGACGGCACTATAGAAGTACCTGAAATAAATAAATAAATAAACGATAATGCACTAGGTCGGTGCGCCCTCTTTTGTTTTTCTATTTGCAGTCTGTTGTCGGTGTTCGGACGGGGAAGCGGTAGTCTAACGGAAGTACCCGAGCGCAGTCTGTTGTCGGTGTTCGGACGGGGAAGTGGTAGTCTAACGGAAGTACCCAAGCGCAGTCTGTTGTCGGTGTTCGGACGGGGAAGTGGTAGTCTAACGGAAGTACCCGAGCGCAGTCTGGGGTTGGTGTTCGGACGGGGAAGCGGTAGTCTAACGGAAGTACCCAAGCGCAGTCTGGGGTCGGTGTTCGGACGGGGAAGCGGTAGTCTAACGGAAGTACCCAAGCGCAGTCTGGGGTCGGTGTTCGGACGGGGAAGCGCTGGTCTAACGGAAGTACCCAAGCGCAGTCTGTTGTCGGTGTTCGGACGGGGAAGCGGTAGTCTAACGGAAGTACCCAAGCGCAGTCTGGGGTCGGTTCCATTACATTATTACAATGCTGATGTTCTAAAATGAAAGCTTACGCTCCAATTGCTGATCCCCTTTAAAATAGAATACAAAGCTCAGTACTTGCATTCAGAATTGACAGATCTGTAATAGATAATTGCATGCGAGACGGGTTTCTGTCTCAATTTAGGAACAAAACACATGACTTAACAGCCAGAGCTCCTCGCTGACACTGGCAATGTTACGGCACATTCATAGCACAAGTCAATTTACACCTTTCGAGGATAGAAAGATGCGCCTGGGGGCTCGGAGGGAACTGATAAACAGGAGATAGGCGGCGGGTCCCATGTATCTGATAGGAAGTGCTGAGTGTACAAGACTTTTATATTCAGCGCGGTAATCCTCATGGTACTCATGAATTTGGCAGAGCATTGTGGGACGCAGACAATTTATATTGTAGGGTATTAAGTGATATAAAAGCCGTACAGGAACATAACACAGCCACCCATCACATATACTTACCTCTGACTGTTCATACAGGAAGGTTAGCGGTATCAATCTCATTATATAAACATGAACAATGAGCTTTTATTTTCGCTCCCTCGTGGTCATGCCTTTCCGATGATGTGCTATCGCACGAAACGCGTTAAAGGGGCCTGCATGCCGTGACGTCGGTTTGCACATTTGGTCAGTAATTGTTTTTACTTGCTTTTATTTATATCTGAGTTATTTTACCACGTGGATTAATAAACGCCAATTTTAAACTACTACACTATGGGCTATTTCTTGCTGGCGCCCTGGTGAGTCCCGTATCCGTTCCAGAGCCCAAGCATCAGAAGTCTGTGACACTTGATACCACCTTAAGGATGACGCACGCTCTGATGTAGGCTTCCCAGTACCCTGTCCATTTCCTAGAGGGAGACTACAGTTTGGCAGCTCTACACCCACAGGAAGGAGAGTTTGCTAAGATGGCCAAGCTCGTCCATCCCATCCCATGAGGGGGACCTCTGGTTTATTTATCACAGGCGTATTGAAAATACGCATCTGGTGAGTGCGCATTTTTACTATTTGTCACCAGACCACAGGATCGGAAAGTCACTATCAACTCCTGAATAGTTCACTTTTCAAGAACTGTCACTATTAATTTATTTATTATTTTTAATATTTTATTATGTTACTTCTTTTATCCATATGATTTGGAGAGCATACTGAATATAATATATTGATTGGAGTATATATATATTTTTTAGCACTGCACTTCCTATATATAATGTTCTTTAGCAAGGAACATACAGTCCACATTAATAATTATGCTACCAAAATTAGTGTGTGCTGTAAATTGCCTTCAGCATTGCTCCTCTTTCTTCTTATTGGAGACGGCCATTTTTCTGAAGCCCAGACCCCTCCGAGCAGCAGTAAATTGTGTAGCACTACCCCTTTAGGAGTTGCTGCAGTTTCTAGGTCCCCCTAGAGTCCTGCACGGCCAGGCAACACACAGTTCCTCAGTCAGACTTACATCCAGGAGACAGTAACCAGTCCTTGAGCTTTGTTTTTGTGAATTTATTGAGGGGTTGATAACTTGGATGGGGTAAGGGGTGTACAGGATGGGCAATAGAACTGGGAAACCAAGGACAACTTCCTGGAATTTCATACAAGTTTTTTACAGCAAAAAGCTAGCCAGCGTCTCTAGTTGTACCACCCCAGACCCTAGATACTCCTTATCCCCTGGTTCACATATGTGCAGCTGCGCAGGCCATGATTTGTGCAAACATGAGAGTGAGAGGAAGAAGTACCTGCACTACTTGGGAAATCGCAGCTTTCAGGGAAACCGAGGTTCCCAGTAAGTTTACAATTTCCAGAGCGGGCGGCGTGCCATTAGAATTAATGGCACATGCCTGCGCATCCTGCATTCCTCTGTGTGGGTGGTGCGGCTGCAGGTATCTGTACGGGTCCCGCATTCCTCTGTGTGGGTGGTGCGGCTGCAGGTATCTGTACGGGTCCCGCATTCCTCTGTGTGGGTGGTGCGGCTGCAGGTATCTGTGCGGGTCCCGCATTCCTCTGTGTGGGTGGTGCGGCTGCAGGCATATGTGCAGGTCCCCCATTCCTCTGTGTGGGTGGTGCAGCTGCAGGCATCTGTGTGGGTCCCCCATTCCTCTGTGTGGGTGGTGCGGCTGCAGGTATCTGTGCGGGTCCCGCATTCCTCTGTGTGGGTGGTGCAGCTGCAGGTATTGGTGTGGGTCCCCCATTCCTCTGTGTGGGTGGTGCGGCTGCCGGCATATGTGCGTGTCCCGCATTCCTATGTGTCGGTGGTGCGGCTGCAGGTATTTGTGCGTGTCCCGCATTCCTCTGTGTGGGTGGTGCGGCTGTAGGTATTTGTACGGGTCCCCCATTCCTCTGTGTGGGTGGTGCGGCTGCAGGCATATGTGTGGGTCCCGCATTCCTACGTGTCGGTGGTGTGGCTGCAGGTATCTGTGCGGGTCCCTCTGTGTGGGTGGTGCAGCTGCAGGTTTCTGTATGGGTCCCGCATTCCTCTGTGTGGGTGGTCCGGCTGCAGGTATCTGTGTGGGTCCCGCATTCCTCTGTGTGGGTGGTGCGGCTGCATGTATCTGTGCGGGTCCCCCATCCCTCTGTGTGGGTGGTGCGGCTGCAGGTATCAGTATGGGTCCCGCATTCCTCTGTGTGGGTGGTGCAGCTGCATGTTTTTGTGCAGGTCCTGCATTCCCCCTGGACATTAGCCTATTATAAATTCCATCTGATGAGCTACAGTTTGCAAATATCTTTCACAAGTCACAGAGCCCCCCTTTGAACAGAAATGGCAAATTACTTGAACTTATTGAAGGTTGTGCCTTTACCTGGAATGGAGGGGGAGGGGGTATAAAAGTAAGCCATTGCTCAATTTCTGTCCCTTTCCTCTTCGGCAGTCCAGTCAATGAAAAAATCATGAATAATAATAATTCATGAAGATAAATCATTCAGTCCTTCAAATAATCACCACTTGAAAACCTGCGCAAAAAATAAAAATATAAATCTGTGTGGCACTCCCCTCTCAGGTGGGCACTCACCAAACACTGTTGCCTCCCACTCTCATTTTCGGCACACTGAGCTTTGATAAATAATTATCCAAGGACCAGATCAAGTAATTCTTCCTTATGTGATCTGGTCTTTGGATAATTATTTACATTGCTCAATTTCTGTCCCTTTCCTCTTTGGAAGTCCAGTCATCAGGATGTCAGCATAACGTATTATTCTGTTTCTTTTCTGTAACTTTCTTTCCTTTCAGTCCATCAAGTGATCACCACGTGAAAAAATCATGAATAATTCACGAAGATAAGTCATTCAGTCCATCAAATAATCACCACCTGAAAACCTGCGCAAAAAATAAAAATATAAATCTGTGTGGTGCTAAATAATTATCCAAAGACCAGATCACATAAGGAAGAATTACTTGATCTGGTCCTTGGATAATTATTTATCAAAGCTCAGTGTGCGAGCGGAGCGCCACACAGATTTATATTTTTATGATTTGCGCAGGTTTTCAGGTGGTGATTATTTGATGGACTGAATGATTTATCTTCACGAATTATTCATGATTTTTGCACGTGGTGATCACTTGATGGACTGAATGATTTGGACTTTTACTTTGTATTATATAGATTATCGGTATTATCAATATTTATAATTATACATTGTTGTGAGAATTTTATTTTATTTTGATAATTGATGCATGCGTTACTAGAATATTTTTTCTTTTAAAATATTTCTTTGCACATATTAATCAAATATAACAAAATATAATGTAGCCGGTATAACTTTAAAAGTAGTAATATTACAATGCAAATACAGAATGTTACCGATACAAAGAGATAACTACAGGAAAGAAAGTTATAGAAAAGAAACAGAATAATACGTTACGCTGACATCCTGATGACTGGGCTGCCAAAGAGGAAAGGGACAGAAATTGAGCAATGTAAATAATTATCCAAGGACCAGATCACATAAGGAAGAATTATTTGATCTGGTCCTTGGATAATTACTTATCAAAGCTCAGTGTGCCGAAAATGAAAGTGGGAGGCAACAGTGTTTGGTGAGTGCCCACCTGAGAAGGGAGCGCCATACAGATTTATATTTTTATTATTTGGGCAGGTTTTCAAGTGGTGATTATTTGAAGGACTGAATGATTTATCTTCATGAATTATTATTATTCATGATTTTTTCATGCGATGATCACACCAGGAGTGGACTGACCATTTGGAAACTCTGGCACTGCCCGAGGGCCCGGGGTCAGTAGGGGGCCCCATGAGATGCCCCTGGTACCTTTTTTTATAGGCTTTTTTGAGTTTGGGCAAGGACACAGGGGCCCCATGATCCCATATTGCCCAGGGGCCCCATGAGTTGTCAGTCCGCCCCTGGTGATCACTTGATGGACTGAATGATTTGGACTTTTACTTTGTATTATATAGATTATCGGTATTATCAATATTTATAATTATACATTGTTGTGGGGATTTTATTTTATTTTGATAATTGATGCATGAGTTACTAGAATATTTTTTCTTTTAAAATATTTGTTTGCACGTGTTTAATCATTTAAAGTGGCAGCGTGGTATTTTGGGACACGGATATAATTTCAAAAGAGATAATATATTTCGAGGAAATTTAAAGTAGGTAGTGTGGTATTTGGGACACGGATATCATATCAAAAGAGATATATATTGCGGAAATTTAAAATAGGTAGTTTTTTATTTGGGACACAGATATAATTTCAAAAGAGATAAATATTGCGGAAATTTAAAACAGGTAGTTTTTTATTTGGGACACGGATATAATTTCAAAAGAGATATTACATTTTGAGGAAATTTAAAGTAGGTAGTGTTGTATTTGGGACACGGATATAATTTCAAAGAGATATACATTGGGGAATTTATATTTATTTAGCGCAGTTTGGAGTGTTTTTATATTTTTTGCACATCTTTGATTAATAGCAAGCTTCTTTTCTTTGTAAATAAATTAGATCTTTATTTTTTGCACAGTTGTTATCATATGGCATTAACTTTATTGGTATTAGCCGCATTAGGATTCATGTATAGACACCAGGTTGTAATCACTTATTACATTTATAGTCTTAGATAGAACCATGGGAATAAGTGCGGTAGCAAAACCGCCAAAACACCGGAGATCGACAGCTGTAGCCGCCAATGGCAGCGCAGGCAGGACGCACGCGCCCCCTGCCCGGAATTGCAAAATCATGTATATACACGTGATTTTGCGCAGCCCTGCCACCTTGTAGCAGTAGTTCTGCTATAGGGCGGTCGGGAAGCGGTTAATTCCAACTCCATGGATGGTGGGTACACAAAGACATCTTTTACTTTTGAAAATGGTGTTTTTAATCCTTTGTTACTCATCAGGAAGGAAAATGCAACTTTTATTTTTCTTTATACTTCTTTTAAATACACAGACACGTGTTTTTTTTCTTTGTTTGATAGGCCCACGGAGCTCCTAATTTCCCTTCTATAGTGTCTTTCTAGTTAATATGAGGACTGCCACGCTCAAGATGCCGCATTCACGTTTCTAAAGAGCTTTTCTGACAGCATGTAGGCGGATCACATCGTAACTAATGTGAAAAAAAACGTTTTTAAAAAAAATCTATGGCTGTCAGTTAGAAAAAGACGCAGCGCTCTCTTCTGCCATCAACCTTTATACTTCAAGGAAAGTTTGTGAAACGTTGTCATCTGTCGAAGTGTTCCTCTCACAAAGGATCCAAATTACATCTTTACAACCACAAGGAGGATGTTTTGGTTGCAGATCGTGGGGAGATGTCTGGTAACACGCTGCATATTCAGCGCAGTGCAGTCCAGGGGCCCCGGAGTCTTAAAAAAATGCCATATTGCAATATTTTTTTGGGTTTGACCGCTTGCAGACCGCCCGACCTCAGTCCACTGCAGACAGGCAGCCATAGAGGCACACTGACGTACCAGTATAGGGCGCGCGTGCCCGTGTGCCTGCTCCCGTCCGCTGACTGGGTTTGTCAGCAGGTCCCTGGCCAATAATTCATGGCCAGGACCTGTAGATCGGGTGTGTCCAATCACAGCCCAGAGCCCTGTGTTGACAAATAACATAGGGCACTGTAAAGAGGGAACGATCTCTCTGTTTCTCACCCCTGCAAAGCAGGGAGAAGAAACAAAGACATTTACTAAAAATCAGCACATAATACACATTGGCACTTGTTAGCAGGGGAGGACTGACCATTTGAGCACTCGGGCACTGCCAGGGGTCAGTAGGGGGCCCCATGAAATGCCCCTGGTACTTTTGTTATAGACTTTTTTGAGTGTGGGCAAGGACACAGGGGCCCCATGATCCCCTATTGCCGGGGGCCCCATAAGTTGTCAGTCTGCCCCTGCTTGTTAGGCACACATTTAACCCCTTGATTACCTGAGATGTTAACCCCTTCCAAGCCAGTGTTCTCATCACCTGTTTTAATCCCTAAAACCCGAACAACCAGTTAAATAAGCCCCATTTGGAGGGCGATACTGCCTGCCGAACAAAAGATTGGGGAAGGTTTTTGATGACACCTCCTTCAGCTACCTTTGCAGCTTAAGACCCCATTCACACCTACGAAGGGGACCTGCTGTTGTGAATTTGGCAGGCTTGTGGGTGCGGGGTCCCAAACATAGACAATGTGCATTCGGGACCACTCACCCACATGGCTGTCAAGTTACGACAAGCAGCGGTGTGCATACAGCCACTGCATCTCCATAGACATACATGGGCTGCCTACAGGTAGCACCGACAACTCTACACACGTGATCAAATGGCTGATTCATGGTGTATGGGCCGTATCACCCCTGTGAATGAGGCGTCATGCATACTGTAATCAGAGCAAGGAACACACAAGATGGCTGCCATTTTGTATTGTTTGTTCTTGGGAAAATAGGTCCGCTTTTTATCAAATAATTCTTCAAGAATCCACCCACAAAGAAATGATCGGTCTAAAAATCATATGGTAGGTGTATACAGGGGCAGACTGACAACTCATGCAATAGGGGATCATGGGGCCCCTGTGTCCTTGCCCAAACTCAAAAAAGCCTATGAAAAAGGTACCAGGGGCATCTCATGGGGCCCCATACTGACCCCGGGCCCTCGGGGAGTGCCCGAGTTTCCAAATGGTCAGTCCGCCCCTGGGTGTATTGTAACACTGAGAGACAGAATAGCAGCAAAAATTCTGCAGAAATGCGTCTAACAAATGATGACTGATCTGCATGTTCATGAGGGAAATAAGGATTTGATCCCCTTCACAAAACATGGCTTAGTACTTGGTGACAAATCCCGTGTTGGCAATCACAGAGGTCAGACGTTTCCTGGAGTTGGCCCCCAGGTTTGCACACATCTCAGGAGGGATTTTGGCCCACTCCTCTTGGCAGATCCTCTCCAAGTCATTAACCCCTTTACACCGGCCGCACACAAATGTGCGGCCTCCCAGCATCTGGGCCTAGACGCCGAGCGGGCGCACATTTGCGTTCAGGTAAGAAAAAACATATGTGCTGAGAGTGCTCCCAGCACAAATGTCCGGTACTCATGGAAGGGTCCCAGTCTGCTCTTTCCATCGAGACCTTTCCCGATCATGTGACCGCCGTGACACATCACATGATCCCTAAACCACACCGCACCCGCCCTGCCTCCCGGCGTCTGAAACTCTTAAAAGGCCGGGAGGCGCCGGCGGGAAGGGGTTAAGGTTCACACCCAAAAAAAGTAGAACATGCTGCATTTTTTTCCTGCGGTGAAGTGTACTGGAATGCAGTAAAATGCTTAAAAACTGCACCTTAGTACAGTGAAAAAGAAAACAGGAAAAAAGAAAAGCATGTGGAATGCATCTGGAAATGCATTAAAAAAATGCAACAAAAGCACACCGGAACGCATCAAAAACGTGTTAAAAATGCGTATGCGGAAACATATCTGGAATAGATCCAGAGTGTGTTTTTGTGGTGTGAACCGGTCAAAAAAAGCAACAAAAATCCACCATAACACATAAAGAACGTGTTAAAAATGTGCATGCAGAAACATCTGGAATAGATCCAGAGTGCATTTTTGTGGCGTTAAACGGCCCAAAAACGCAACAAAAAACACCGGAATGCATTAAAAGCATGCATGCAGAAATCCATCCGTAACGGATCTGGAGTGCGTTTTGTGGTGTGCAAAAAAAAAAAAAAGACTGGGTTCACACTAATGCAGTGCGGGATTCTGCATGTAATGTGCACAGGGATCGCACCGTATTCCTGTGTGGATTACAAGCAGTGTCTGTGCAGTGCAATTTGAAAAAAAAAAAACAATTTTTTTTTTAGTTTCAGTTAAAGTTTTTTAAAAAACTTTAACTGAAACTAAAAAAAAAATTGGTTTTTTTTTTTCCCTGGGAACTCCATCAGCATCCATTGTTTTTTTTCTTACGAATGTATCTGAAATTTATCCATCACCTGCCGACAAGTGGCAACAGTTCTCACCTCCAGTCTGTGGCCCCGTCAGGCGAATGTTCCGCATCTTTAGCAGACTAATGCGCCTGTTTTCTGGCCGTACAATTACCTGTTATCAACAGGAAGGGTTTGATTTAGTGCGGAGCGCGGCGTTTGCTGGAAAATAAATTGAGTCTGATTTATCAGAGCATCTGAAGGGAGAAAGGGAATCTCCCCGGTGGACGAATCATTTTTAAGAAGTGCCATGACTTTGTAAGGGATTGGGATTTTTTTTTTTTTAGATTTTTGTTCCCAAAAATGATGTCTAACACAGACGAGGTCAGTCAATGACAGGGGCCGACTGACCATTTGGAAACTCAGGCACTGCCCGAGAGCCCGGGGTCAGTAGGGGGCCCCATGAGATACCCCTGGTACCCTTTTCATAGGCTTTTTTGAGTTTGGGCAAGGACAAAGGGGCCCCATGATCCCCCATTGCTCGGGGGCCCCATGAATTGTCAGTCCGCCCCTGTTCCTGCCCTTTTGAATTTTCCCGTCACTACTATCGAAAACAAACATCGATTAGAACGATTAGAAAACCAAATGAATATTATTGATCCGAGCATTTTCGGATAGCCAGCTTTAAAGATTTACATTTGCTGTGGGCAAAGGCAACGGCTGCAGAACGGCGTCCTGCAGTTTTTTGGCTTTTCTGGGTCTCTGCCTCCTCATTGGCTGAGACAGCAAGCGGAAGTCATTGGCTCCCGCTGCTGTCAATCACATCCAGTCAACCAATGAGGAGTGAGAGGGTGCGGGGCCAAGTCATGGCTCCATGTGTTTGAATGGACACATGGAGCAGCAGGTGCCCCTATAGCAAGCTGCTTGTTGTGGGGGCACCCGACAGACAGGAGGAGCCAGGAGAGCCTGAGGGGGACCCAAGAAGAGGAAGATCTGGGCTGCCCTGTGCAAAACCACTGCACACAGCAGGTAAATATAGACATGTTTGTTATTTTACATAAAAAAATGAACCTGTAGAATCGCTTTCAGGTTAGGGGGTAATTATTATTTATTTATTATTACGTTATTCATTTATTTTATTTTATTTATTTATGATGATTTTTTTTTATTTGTGTAATTATTTTACTTATTTTACATTTATTTATTCATATCTTATTACTATTTTTTTTTTTTTTTTAATTTTTTCATTTGAGCAGAAAATTGGGCAAAAACTCGCACATCTTGCATTTCCATTCATCTTTATGGGAATAAAAACACACCGAAACACATAAATCTGCCCAATTTGGCTACAAAAAAAGCTCCAGAACTTGTTTGAGCTTCAGGTGTTTGGCTTCAGGCAGCTTGGAGTGAAGATGTGAAACAACTCCATTGAGAATAAAGCCGGCTAAGAATTTTCGTTGGAATTCCTCACCATTAGTGGGTCACAGAAACAGTCGATTTTCGTGCGATCGAATTTAAGTGAGCGGGAGTGTTGGACATTTTTTGAAAAACAAACAAATTTCGAATCAATGATGGAAGAATCGTGCGGGAAATATAAACGAAAAAGAAGTGAGTGTGAGCTGTGACCTGGAGCCCGGGTTCACACTGACGCGGTGCGGAATTCACAGCGTTTTCTGCTTAAATATTGCTTATTTACAAAAATTTTTACATTTTCATTTGGTTTTGGTTTGTTTAGCAAAAAATAAAAAACCACCATAAGAAAGCAATTTCTTTCTCAAAAAAATTATAAAAATTTCATATGGGCACAGTGTTGCATGACCACGCAATTGTCATTTAAAGTGTGACAGCGCTGAAAGCTGAAAATTGGCCTGGACAGGAAGGGGTGACCAGGGGCGGACTGACCATTTGGAAACTCAGGCACCGCCCGAGGGCCCAGGGTCAGTAGGGGGCCCCATGAGATGCCCCTGGTACCTTTTTCATAGGCTTTTTTGAGTTTGGGCAAGGACACAGGGGCCCCATGATCCCCTATTGCCCGGGGGCCCCACGAGTTGTCAGTCCGCCCCTGGGGGTGACAGTGCCCGGTAAGCGAGGGGTTAAACCTTTACATTCACTGTGGGCAAAGTCAATGGTTGCAGAACGGCATGCCGCAGTTTTTTGGCTTTTCGTTCTTTGAATAACTTCCAATCCTTACAACACCGCACGACCTACCGGCTCACTGAGCATTATGGGATATTGAACCCGCAGAGCGCTCGTTGACTGCGGCTCTTTGATGTATGCACATTTCCAATCATGGCCCGTGTATTACACACCTGAGCGAGCAGTTCTGCCGGACATTATTTAATAGGGCAATTCCTCTTTCACTTTTGAGTTTCTTGACCTCCACGCTCTCCTCCATATGGCCCGTTAAAGTATCTAAGCATTTTTTTTTCCGGTCTCCAGTTTCACGGCTCTTTAAAAAGGAGAGGAAGATGCCCCATGGTGCCAAGACCTCTCCGGAGTGCCAATCTATTATGCTAAGTCTTCCAGTAAGTGAGGACCAGCGGGAGTTAGATGCCAGAGATAATTTAACATCCCTTCCTCCCTTCGCATGGGAAACAGTTACAAAGTCCTCTGTGTTATCATTTGACAGATGCTAATTTGCGGGTCAGAGGCCTGGCCTCCTTGACTCAATAATAATGTGCCTTTAACTGGCTGCAAGTTGGGAATAATGAACGGCCAACGTTTTGGCTTCAGTTACCGTATATACTCGAGTATAAGCCGACCCGAATATAAGCCGAGGTACCTAATTTTACCACAAAAAACTGGGAAAAACTATTGAATCGAGTATAAGCCGAGAGTGGGAAATGAGGCACCTGCTAGTCAATGTAAAAAATAAAGATAGAGACCAATAAAATCACATGAATATTTGTGGGGTGTCAGTGGGGAGAGGAATAGTGCCCCATCGTTGGTGTCAGTGGGGGGAGGAATAGTGCCCCATCGTTGGTGTCAGTGGGGGGAGGAATAGTGCCCCATCGTTGGTGTCAGTGGGGGGAGGAATAGTGCCCCATCGTTGGTGTCAGTGGGGGGAGGAATAGTGCCCCATCGTTGGTGTCAGTGGGGGGAGGAATAGTGCCCCATCGTTGGTGTCAGTGGGGGGAGGAATAGTGCCCCATCGTTGGTGTCAGTGGGGGGAGGAATAGTGCCCCATCGTTGGTGTCAGTGGGGGGAGGAATAGTGCCCCATCGTTGGTGTCAGTGGGGGGAGGAATAGTGCCCCATCGTTGGTGTCAGTGGGGGGAGGAATAGTGCCCCATCGTTGGTATTAGTGACACCAATGATTGGGCACTATTCCTCCCACTGACACCAATGATACTTACCTTGCTGACCCCTGCTCCAGCCTGGGCTCGCTCGCTCCCTCCCTCTCCCATGGTACACACTTACCGGTCAGATGTCTTCCTTCTCTGGCCGCTCTCCTCCTCTTCACTCGCTCGATCTTCGCGGTGCCGCTCGGCTCCTCCTCTCCAAGCTCCACCTCCTCGCCGGTGATTGGGCGCCTGTGTGCCTCTCCTGAGCTACAGTTCCGGAGGCCAATCACCGGCGAGGATTGATCCCGGGGGTGTGTCCAGATGACAGGGACGGCATGTCATCCCGCCCACACCTGGAGACGGATAGAGGAGCAGTGTCTCGGTTCCTAAGGCAATCGGAAATATGTGTTTTCCGATGGTCTTAGGCGACCCCTGTGAAAGTGTCGTTCGACCCCCAAAGGGGTCGCAACCCACAGGTTGAGAACCGCTGCTTTAGAAGCAGCGCCCCCTGCTAGACATCTGCAGACGTTGACTCGAGTATAAGCCGAGGGGGCCGTTTTTCAGCACAAAAAATGTGCTGAAAAACTCGGCTTATACTCGAGTATATACGGTAGTTAAATAGGCTGTATAAAAATGTTCCTTCCTCGATTTTATCATTCTACATTATTTTTTTTTTATTATTTTTATTTTATTTTTTTATATTTTTTTTTTTTTTTTTTTGTATTTCAATGGTTTTTCTTAATTTATAACAGTTAACACAGAAGCAACAAATCACGCCCATGCAGGGGCTATCAATGGCACATAAATAACAAAACATTAGTATAACACTCATAGTAACTCAAACTAAAGCTACATTAATTTTTTTTTTAACCACTTCCATGGGTGGATTGACAACTCATGGGGCCCCCGGGCAATAGGGGATCATGGGGCCCCTGTGTCCTTGCCCAAACTCAAAAAAGCCTATGAAAAAGGTACCAGGGGCATCTCATGGGGCCCCCTACTGACCCCGGGCCCTCGGGCAGTGCCCGAGTTTCCAAACGATCAGTCCGCCCCTGACCACTTCACGTCCGGACACTTTCACCCCCTTCCTGTCCAGGCCAATTTTGTGTGCTAAACCAAAATGGCAGCCCAGTTCTCATGTAACAGAACAAACAAAAAAAAGAAAAGTTTCCCGCACATATACCAGCTAGACAGTAAAAAAACTACAAAAAAAAAACCACTTCACGTCCAGACACTTTTACCCCCTTCCTGTCCAGGCCAATTATGTGTGCTAAACCAAAATGGCAGCCTGGTTTTCCAGTAACAGAACAAACAAAAAAAGAAAGATTTCCTGCACATGTACCAGCAAGACAGTAAAAAAAAAAACACTTCCAGTCCGGACACTTTCCCCCCCTTTCCTGTCCAGGACAATTTTCAGCTTTCAGCGCTGTCGCACTTTGAATGACAATTGCGCGGTCATGCAATACTGTACCCATATGAATTTTTTTGAGACAGATAAAAATTTATTTTGGTGGTATTTATTCACCATTGGGATTTTTATTTTTTTTGCTATATAAATGAAAAAGTCCAAAAATATTGAAAAAAAGTGTTTTTCTTATAAAAGTTTGCAAATAAATAATCTTTCTTCATAAATCTTGGCCAAAATGTATTCAGTTCTCTTTTTAGTAAAAAAAAAAAAACAAATTAGTTTATAACCAAAAATTATAATTTTTCAAAAAATGTTTTTTACATTTTTATTTTATTTTTTTTTATTATTATTATTTATGTTTTTTTTAACATACTGTCACCCTAGTAGTACAGTGTTACCATGGTGACACTGTACTACTTGTGGGGGGTGATGAAGATTTTTTTTTTTTGTTTACGCTGATTGCTTTCATACCCATAATGTCTGTAAAAGCAATAATTTCTCCTTCTCTCTGGCTGCATTCTTGCAGCCTTTGAGAAATACTGTGAGAGCTGTGATTGGTCACAGCTTGTCACATGGTACAAGGCTGTACCAGCTTGTCACGTAGTAAGCAATGATGTCAGAAGTGACATCTTGCTTACTACTGTTCATGTGATCACTGATTGGCCAATCAGTGATCACATGATCGGGACCTCATGATCGGGACCGTGTGGAGGACACAGCGGACTCCGGATCGCAGTGCCGCATGCTCCCAGAGAATCCAATACGGCGGGCGCCATTTAGGAACAGCAAACCGCCCCTGTACTGCCACCGTCTGGCTGTTTATATATAGCAGCCGGACAGCAAGTGGTTAAGTAACATCTTCAAATAAGTAAAGTGGCCCCTGGACTGTAATAGTAGGCACCTCCAGGAGGACCATTGGAGCCCCAAAATTAAGAGTTCTCTGTGTTGCGTATGGCTGTTCTCTGAAGCCAGGGGTGTCAAACTCAATTTCATTGCGGGCCGTATCAACATACCGTCTTCATAGCATCATGGGTCCCTGAGCAAATTCACTGGGGCCACTACCAGTCTGCCCCAATTTTCACATCCATTCTCAAGAATTAAATTATAATCGCTGATACAATTAAACATCCATTTGTTAGTACTGTTAATAAAATGTATTTTGAACAATAAGAAAGCATGCCATAAATCAAAGACTAGTCAACACAAAGGACACATTACGGGGGAAGGCGTTGGGGAATAGTCAGGAGGGCACAGTACTGGGATCAGGAGGGCACAGTAAAGGGGGAGTCAGGAGGGCACAGTACAGGGGGAGTCAGGAGGGCAGAATACTGGGATCAGGAGGGCAGAATACTGGGATCAGGAGGGCACAGTACAGGGGGAGTCAGGAGGGCACAATACAGGGATCAGGAGGGCACAGTACAGGGGAAGTCAGGAGGACACAATACTGGGATCAGGAGGGCACAGTACAGGGGAATTCAGGAGGACACAATACTGGGGTCAGGAGGGCACAGTACAGGGGAAGTCAGGAGGACACAATACTGGGATCAGGAGGGCACAGTACAGGGGGAGTCAGGAGGGCACAATACTGGGGTCAGGAGGGCACAGTACAGGGGAAGTCAGGAGGACACAATACTGGGATCAGGAGGGCACAATCCCGGGAGCAGGAGGGCACAGTACAGGGGGAGTCAGGAGGGCACAATACTGGGATCAGGAGGGCACAGTACAGGGGGAGTCAGGAGGGCACAGTACAGGGGGAGTCAGAAGGGCACAATACTGGGATCAGGAGGGCACAGTACAGGGGGAGTCAGGAGTGCACAATCCTGGGAACAGGAGGACACAGTACAGGGGGAGTCAGGAGGGCACAATACTGGGATCAGGAGGGCACAGTTCAGGTTCTGGGACACTACCCAGGCCATTCTGGGATGCCTTAGTAAAACGTGTGCCTGTCCCGGCAAATCCGGGCAAGTATGATGTAATGCAAGATAATCATGGGGCGCCCATGCACCTGGGGCCCCTGGGCAGTGCCCAGGGGTGCCCATGCATTAGGACAGTCCTGATTATGGTTGTATTCAAAGGAACAGTTGTATCTATAAGCCTAGATGTCCAGAGCACCTCACTGCCCCTCACATGAGATGTCAAGAGCCCCCACCATCAGAAGTCAGTAGCCCCCCCACCATCCCTTACATCACAGAGCATCCCCCCTTACCTTGTGCTGCTGCCAGAAGCTGGGGGCAGAGCTGGGAAGCAGAAAGTGCAGGGTCTGGAGGAGGGCCAGAAGAGCGCTGGAGTCAGATGCTGGAGTCTGCTGAATGCTGAAACCAGGGGAGGTGGAGACGAGGGGGTGCTACTGCAGCATGGAGAAGCACAGGATCTGGTGGAGGACTTCTGTCCTCCTCTCTGCTGCTGACTGCTGAGACAAGGTGGGGGTGGAGATGAGGAGGGTGCCACAGGTGCAGGGGAGGTGTGAGGGCCACATGAAATGGCCTGGTGGGCTGTATTTGGCTGTAGGCCTTGTGCATGAAAGTGCTCTTGTCCACCGTGCCCACTGCTGAGTGATCCACCACCAATGGTCAGAAACACTCCTCACTCACCAGATGTCATTGACCTCCTTGTTACACAACAAGAAAAGTCATATAGCACTTTGTGGTCACCCCAGGACCACCTTGCTCGGCACCTCTCTCCATAGTCACCTCCTCATCAAATGGTCAGACGGTATTCCAATGGCATTTAAATGGCATGTGATCCAAAAAGAGAAAAAGGGATCCTCTCCTAGTGTTAAATCGTATAGTTTAATGGTGTAAAAAAGTGTTTTCATAAAAAGTACATGGCCATAAATAAATAAATCAGGAAATCCTATAAGCAATCAACCTTCTGATCGCACCAGTGCCACGGACTGCTCAGCGTGCGTTCAACGCTAGACCAGAAGTGATGCACTAGAAGTCCAGTTTGATGCATTTCATCATCAAAGCATGACGTCTTAAGAAGCCTTCTGAAGACATCACGCTTTGATGATGAAACACGTCAAGCGGTGTGTCACTTCCGGTCTAGCGTGGAACACATGCTGAGCGGTCCATGACACTTGTGTCTGACAGTCTACGGCATTCTCTAGCTTCCACTACAAATGCAGTTTTTAAAATGTATTTCTTCGAGCCTGCAGTGCGCAAGAACAAAACACCAAAACCAAACCAAGAAGTGTATGTGAATACCCACAAAAAAAGTGCCCTTAAGCTGTGTCATGTGGTCCCCTCCCAAAGAAGAAGGACCTTTCCCTGACCCCCCGAGGGCAGGATACACTTAGGTTGACCTAGCCAAAAGGCCCAGCAGTCAACTAAGGACTGCAGGGAGTGGATCCTAGAAGACCTCTTTGAGACATCTGCACACGCGCCAGGCTCCCTGGCCATCTATGAAAGCATGGGGTTTCCCACGCATGAGCAAACACTACCACCAGGGAAGACCAAAGCCGCCGCTGTCTTGTGGAACATCTTGTGTTCAGATGCACCGATAAGCTCTGCCATGACCTGAAGGCCTGGCGCATCTGGGCATGCACAATAATGGCAGTGTTGGGGGAGGGGGGAGTGGAGCCTGTACTCAGCGGGGCTGAAGTTTGAGCGGATTGTACTCATACTCCCCCCAAGTCCATAGCCAACTTTCTTCATTATCTTAACAGCTACCTCAACTTACATATCATTTTGAAATCATGTGTATAAATATCAACAAAAATAATTTTCCAAGACACGTCTGAATTTTTGACCAATGTATAGAAGAGTAGTGCATCTTCATCCTGTGTTGAACGGATTGTGACGTGAAAAGAGCACGTCAAGAGGACCTTTTGATGTGTCACTTCCGGTCTAGCGTGGAACACACGTTGAGTGGTCCGTGACACTTGTGTCTGACAGTCTACGGCATTCTCTAGCTTCCACTACATATTCACTTTTTCAAATGTATTTCTTCAAGCCTGCGGTGCACAAGAACAAGACACCAAAACCGAACCAAGAAGTGTATGTGAATACCCACAAAAAAGTGCCCTTAAGCTGTGTCATGTGGTCCCGTCCCAAAGAGGAAGGACCTTTCCCTGACTCCCCCAAGGGAAGGACACACTTAGGTTGACCTAGGCAAAAGCCCAGCAGTCAGCCAAAGCCAACCAATGACTGCAGGGCTTGGATCCTAGAAGACCCCTTTGAGACATGCGTCAGGCTCCCTGGCCATCTGTGAAAGCATGGGGTTTCCCACGCATGAGCAAACACTACCACCAGGGAAGACCAAAGCCTTCCCTTTCTTTGTGAGTGTGTGGAAAATCTTGTGCGCAGATGCACCAACAAGCTCATGACCTGAAGGCCTGGCGCATCTGGGCATGCACAATAATGGCAGTGTTGGGGGAGGGGGGAGTGAAGACTGTACTCAGTGGGGCTGAAGTTTGAGTGGATTGTACTCATACTCTCCCCCCAAGTCCATAGCCCACGTCCTTCATTATCTTAACAACTGCCTCAGTTTAATTCTCATTTTGAAATCATGTGTTTAAAATATCAACAAAAAATTTTTTCCGAGACATGTCTGAATTTTTGACCAATATATAGAAGAGTCATGCATCTTCATCCTGTGTTGAACAGACTATGATGTGAAAAGAGCACGTTACACCTAATTAATCTCCATGTTTGGTAGAAACCAAATACGACCCCTGTCTGTTCACCTAGCCAATGACCCATGAACTTATGGACCATCCATAAAACACAAAATAGGAAATGCTCCTTAAAACATTCTTACTTTCTTCCTATCATGCCTCATTTCCACCTAAACACCCACTCACGTCAATATGCACTGTAATAAATTTCCCCAATGGTTACATTTTAAAGGTATACAGTACATGGCCTGTTGCCATCTGGTGTAATAGCGCCACCATTTTCTAGAGGCCGAAAAAAGCATTGCACCCAGTTTTATACTAGGCTGATTCTGTTGTCTACTTTGAAATTCCGCACCTTCATCATCATCTTTTTTTTTTCTTTATGGAGTTATTAGATGCAGAGACGGGCTTTGTGCATTTCCTAAACTTTCTTCTTTTCGTGACATCTGTTTCTACGTCTATCAGGCTTTAAAAGCCCCCCTGATGCTCTTCTTATTTGCTTCTGGAATGAAAAGGAAAGGTGTGAGGTTGCAAGGCTTTGCATCGCCTGAAAAGAGCTCTCAGTGTAGTCAGCGGTATTTATAGGTGAAGGTGTGACTGTGAATTTAGGCGGAACCGAACTGTCGAGAAGCTTGGAGCCGAGCGCGTTCCTTCCTCAGCCTCACCTTGCTGCCTCCTAGACATCCTGTATGACGGAGAAGACAAGCTGACACCTATTCCGATTCAAGCTGTGTGAACACTCTAATGAAATACTTAAAGCAGACCTTCGCCCCAAGAAATAAATGGTTTGTAATTGCTCTGCCTCCAGCCCTCTCCTTCTCACACAGCTGGATATTTTTATCTTCTTTTTTCCTATTTTTATGCTGCGGGTGAAAATGACATTGGACCCAATTCATGCATGTATTGAAGGGCTCTGCCCAGCCTTCAGTACCCGGCAGAGACCTGTGGAAGGTCTGCGCATGCGCGGGTGAACCCGTGCACATGCGCCAACTTGGCGCAGTTAGGGAGGTACAGGACTTTCTGTTCAGTCTGCACATGCACAGTTTTTTCAGCACAGGCACAAGCAGGGGCGGACTGACAACTCATGGGGCCCCCGGGCAATAGGGGATCATGGGGCCCCTGTGTCCTCGCCCACACTCAAACCACACCCAAAAAAGCCTATAAAAGGTACCAGGGGCATCTCATGGGGCCCCTTACTGACCCCGGGTCCTCGGGCAGTGCCCGAGCGCTCGAATGGTCAGTCCGCCCCTGGGCACAAGTGTGCCACAGGATAATATCGAAAATAAGGGAAAAGGGAAAGGGGGAACGTTTGGGAGTCAACATACAATACCTGAGAAAAAAAATGAGGTGCCACCAGGATAGCTGGAAGGGTGCTACCTAATCAACTATAAAAAGGAAAAAAGAAAGTAGGCTGCACACCTCATTGTATAACCTCAAATAAATTGTGTTATACACCAGTTACAGTAATTAAATATCGGAGGTACAACCAGGGGCGGACTGACCACTTGGAAACTCGGGCACTGTCCGAGGGCCCGGGGTCAGTAAGGGGCCCCATGAGATGCCCCTGGTATCTTTTTCATAGGCTTTTTTGAGTTTGGGCAAGGACACAGGGGCCCCATGATCCCCTATTGCCCGGGGGCCCCATGTGTTGTTAGTCCGCCCCTGGGTACAACATGTAATCCTACATACCAGAGGATGCCCCCCCCCAAGGGATAAAGGAGGGGGGAAGCCTTCAAATGTGGACCTAAAGGATGGAACATTATCTGTCATGTTTCACATGACTGTCATATGCCTTTAAATGTTCTTTGTCTTTTGTCTCTGCTCCTCCCTTTCCTCTGGTTTAGTTCATGCTGTATAGATAGCCCCACCCCTTTTCCCAGTAATGCATTTCAGCTTCAAACCTCATGTCATGAAGTAGATCACATTATGATCTTTTGATCTACCAGATGTTCATTGCTGTAAGATTCTCTCAGTTTATGGAATAAACTTCACAAGATCTACAAGGTGTCTTCTGGATTGAGTCACTGCCTGTGTTATTCAACTAAGATTGGAGTTATCGCTATCTCATCACAACAGTAAGTTACAGAAATCACACTTTCAATGCTTAGATTGGAGAGACAAAACAATATCCACTGGTACTAACCTACCCCGATGGTAACCCTCTCAGAGCCAACCCCTACTGCTACCCACCCCATCAATCACTCCCAACCACCTAACGAAACCAAGAAAACTCACAACACACCCCTCCTGCCACAGGATAATGCCAGATCGCAAAGGTAGGGTAAAGCCCTTCAGCATGTCTGAGCATGCGCCGGACCATCAAAGATGGTGGGGCCAGTAGGGGGGTGGGGGGGGGGTCTAGAAGTAAAGGGACTGAAGTTCTTTTTTAAAGTGTAAGTTCACCTTTCAAGAAGAGCCAGAAAATGCCCTACATCTAGAACATACTGGAGCTCCTCCTCCTGGAAATGGTGAAGGTCCTCCTATTCCGGATGCAGCTGTTATAAAGTGATTGTAAGGGATCAAATTTTATTTAAAAAAAAATAACAAACATGTTATACTCAATGAGAGTGAAGGAAGATCTGGTGCTCAGAGGCATAAATACTCCAATAGAAAGGAGAAGTAGCAGAGCAAATGTGTCACATATATACAAAATGTATGCTATGCTTCTGCTCAGGCTTATATAATTGATGATATATACGTAAAGTGCAGCACTTGATAAAGTGTCACATTTCACATGACTGTCATATGCCTTTAAGTGTTCTTTATATTTTGTCTCTGCTCCTCCCTTTCCTCTGGTTTAGTGCTTGCTGTATAGCTAGCCCCACCCTTTTCCCAGTAAGGCATTGCAGCTTCTAGCCTCATGTCATGAAGCAGATCACATTATGATCTTTTGACCTATCAGATGTTCTTTGTTGCAAGATTCACTCCGTTTATGGAATAAACGTCATAAGATCTGCAAGGTGTCATCCGATTGAGTCACTGACTGTGGTATTCAACTAAGATTGGAGTTATTGCTATCTCATCACAACTGTAAGTTACAGAGATCACACTTTCAATGCTTTGATTGGAGAGACAGACCATAAAGTGACAAATGATTAGTGAAAAAAGACAGCAAAAAATGTGTGATACAAAAAATAGTCCATCCAAAAATTCAAATAAAGAAAAAGTCCCCAGAGGCTGTGATGAAACAAAGGAAATCCAAGGACAGTTGTTGCGTCACCAACCACTCATACAAAAGGCTTACCAGAAATGCATGACCCCCTGTTAAGAGTGGTCAATCATGCTTTTTTGTAAACAACCAAGAAAGCCGGACAATCGGATCCTCCTCCAGATCACCAAGAGAACAAGTAAAGATTCACTCCAGATAAGGTTCAGACTCGTGCTAAGAAACATGTAACAAAAAGAGTGCTCTACATAAAACCATTAAGACAGCATTTATTTGAAGTATGGTTGCACTCACATAAAAGTGAACATCATTGAGCATTGATAGGCAAAAAAATCCAAATTTTCCAGTTTCCAAAATGGCCACTGGCCGGTTGCGCATGCGCAGTAGTGTGTGCGTGGCTCCGCCCTACACGTTTCGTCACAGGTAATGTCATCATGGGCACCTGATTATATAATTGATGCACATGATAAACACATATACCATATAATGTACATAAAAGGTGAATAAAGTCTCCAAAATGTCTCTGGGGTAAGCATGATTAGCGACAGCCGTCCTATGGAGCAGGGCCAGCTCTGTGTACAAGGATTAGGAGAGAAAAGGAACAGCCGGTGCCAAACTAAGTGCAGTATGTTACTATAATATTTAATTCGTAGGAATAAAAACACTCACAAGAACAAAAATTAAAATAAGCTCATCTGTGCTAGGATGTGAGACCAGTCTAGTACGTCCTGTAGGGTACCGCCGGTTTGCCATGATGACAGCTAAATGGTACAGGCGTGTTTTCTGTGTTCCTGGCATCTCCTGCATCTGATCCTCTGATACTTCCACAGACGTCACTTCCGCTGGTGCGTTCCACTCTGGTAGTGCGGCTTCTTCCGTTAATGGACTCCATTACACCTCTATACCCATAGGAAGATCCTCTCCACTGCACCCTTGGCTTTACCATCTAGCTGTTATCGTGGCAAACCGGCCACAGTTTGTGGAAAATTGTGGAAAAGCATGGACAATCTCAAGGTTACAAGTTCATCTCCAGAGATCTTATTGTTCCCGTGTCCACTGTGCACAACATTGTCAAGAAGTTTACAGCCCATGGCACTGTAGCTAATCTCCCTAGAAGAGAAAAATTGATCAAAGATGGCAATGAAGAATTGTTCAAATGGTGGATAGAGAATCTTGATCAACTTCCAGACAAATTCAAGCTGACCTTCGGGCACAGGGCACACCTGTGTCAGCTCTCACTATATGTCGCCATCTGAATGAAAAGGAACGCTATGGTAGGAGACCCAGGAGGACCCCACTGCTGACACAGAAACTTAAAAATACCAAATTGGAGTTTGCCAAATGGAGGTTTACCTGAGGAAGACAAAATCTTTTTGAATGTGCTGTGAACAAACGAAACAAAGCGACAGCTTTTTGGTAAAGCCCATCATTCTACTGTTTTCAGAAAAAGCACAAGGCCTTTACAGAAAAGAATCCAGTCTCTCCAGTCACACATGGTGGGGGGTCACTGATTTTTGGGGTTGCTTTGCTGCTTCAGGCACTGGATGTGTCAGGGATCGCAACGATCCCCGCCGCGATGGTCCCGGCGCAGGCGCAGTATGCCGCCCTGTGCAGGGACGCGAGCTCGAGGTCCGGGCCGGCCGCGGCGTGCGAGTTCGCGCATGCGCAGTAGAAGCCGCGGCCGCCCGCTGGGCACCAATGGCAGCGCAGGGCGCGATATTTAAACGGCCCTGAGCTGTCATTTGGTGCCTTCTGGTCTTATCCTACCCTGCATCCTGTATCCTGTATCTGAACCTGTTTCTAGTAAGTTGCTGACCCGGATTGTGTCTGACCACTGCTGTATTCTCCTGCCCAGACCCTTGCTTTGCCTGACCTCTCTCCTGAATGCCTCCTATTGGATTTGACCTGCTGTTGCTGACCTGGCGTGTGACCCGACCATTCTATGCCCGCTGCCTTGTACCTTACCGTCCTCTCTGTTACCGACCCGGCCCGTCTGACCTTGCTCATCCATCCATCCATCCGCCCATCCCTCGCAGTGGGGTCTTCTGACCTCCTCATATCAGACTCTCTCCCGTGGGAGCCCTTGGCGCATACCACTACCACTGACGGACGCACCCAGTAGCCATGACCTGGTCTCAGGGGGCTCCAAATCCATCCCCACCATCAGGGGCCCTGGTGAACAAGCACCCTGGGACTTAGACTCCGTGCGCTGGGGACGCCTATTCAGTGGAGTGCTAGTGGTACCGCCGGGCGGTCCCTTACAGTACCAGAAGGCCATGACTGAGTCTAGAGGAGGGCCCTCGCCGCTTGAGGAGATCCACAGGCACCTGTCTAATTTGACTCAGGCCGTATTGGCCCTGCAGGACAGATGTCAGCAGATTGAGAATCAGTTCCAGACCTGCACTATATCCGTTCCTGCCCCACAGGCCACGGTCCCCGCACCCCCGGCCGTAGCAGCCCCTGTGCCGGTTTCTGGGGCTTCCGCACCACTCCCGGCGGCCGAACCCCGAGTACCCTTACCAGAACGTTTCCACGGGGACCGCACACGCTTCAGGTCGTTCCGTGAGTCCTGTCTTCTCTATTTTGAGTTACAACCATGGACCTTTGTGACTGAATCCGTGAAGGTGGGGTTCGTCATCTCCCTCCTGCAGGGTGAACCCCAAGACTGGGCCCACCAACTGCGGGGAAAAAATGACCCTCACCTTAGTTCGGTTGACAATTTATTTGACGCAATGGCCATCCTATACGATGACCCACAGCGGGCAGCTTCTGCTGAAGCTACTTTGTACACGCTCCGGCAAGGCCATCGAGGAGCACGCGTCTGAGTTTAGGCGCTGGATGGGGGACACACGCTGGAATGAGTTTGCACTCCTGCATCAGTTCCGTATAGGCCTATCAGAAGGCCTGAAAGATGAGCTTGCCCGGGTGGAGGTGCCTGAGACTTTAGAGGACTTAATTGCGCTGACTATTAAGATTGACCGTAGACTGCGGGAATGCAGGTTTGAGAGGTCCGGTCAGGGTCATGGAAATCCCTGGGGGTCATTTCAAGGTCCCAGTCAAGCACCTAGGCCAAACATCCAGAACCGGACACCTGGAGATATCCCTGAACCCATGCAACTTGGCCTGGCACGGCCTAAACTATCTCCGGAAGAACACCAGCGCAGACGATCCCAGAACCTGTGCCTCTACTGTGGTGAAGCTGGTCATATGGTATGATCCTGCCCGCAGAAACTGAGTAAGTGCACCTCTTCTTCCTTGTCCATTGGCAATGTTAGTCCATCCCAATACTTAGTGGTGCCCCTTTCCTTTCAGTTTCCAGAAAGGACCGTGGAAGTTTTGGCCATAGTTGATTCGGGGGCATGCAGCTGCTTCTTGGACATTAATTTTGCTCACCAGCAGGGTATTTCTCTCCAATTGAAACAGAAGGGGTTCAATATTTATTTGGCCGACGGTTCCCGGATAAAATCGGGGGTAGTGAACCAGGAAACCCCCTCCATCGCCACTGTCATTGCCGGCCAGCACCAGGAACTCCTCCGCCTGGATGCTATAGCTTCACCCCTCTTCCCAGTCATTTTGGGGCTCCCATGGTTACGGGCCCATAACCCCCAAATTGACTGGGAGACTGGAGTAATCTAGTTCCCTTCCCCATACTGTCGGGTATACTGCCGCACTTCGGGCCCCGGGGGTCCCCCAAATCCTCCTGTGCTCTGAGGGGGAAGCCGAATTAAAACAAATAATCCCTGCAGCCTACCATGAGTTCCTAGATGTGTTCAGCAAACGGGGAGCCGATACTCTACCCCCCCACCGCCCTTATGACTGTCCCGTTGACCTGTTACCCGGTTCAGAAATTCCTTTTGGGCGAATCTTCCCCCTTTCAGAACTCGAATTGGGGGCCCTGAAGGAATATATCGAGGACAGCCTTCAGAAGGGGTTCATCCGCCCCTCCACTTCACCGGCGGGGGCGGGAATTTTCTTTGTTGACAAGAAGGACAAAACTTTAAGACCGTGTATCGATTACCGGGAGTTGAACAGGGTCACGATAAAGAACCGTTACCCACTGCCGTTAGTACCGGAGTTATTCCAAAGTTTAAAAACAGCAGTGGTCTTTACAAAGCTGGATTTGAGGGGAGCGTACAACTTGGTTTGCATAAGGGAGGGGGACGAGTGGAAGACGGCCTTCCGTACCCGTTTCGGCCACTTTGAATATTTGGTCATGCCGTTCGGGTTGGGCAATGCTCCGGCCACTTTTCAACACTTTGTGAATGATATTTTTAGGGACTTCCTGGATGTATTTGTTATCATCTATTTAGACGACATTTTGATTTTCTCCCCTTCTTTGGGGGAACACAGAATACATGTAGCAAGGGTATTGGGGCGATTGCGGCAGCATGGGTTGTACGCCAAGGCAGAGAAATGTTGTTTCGAATAATCCAGCATTACTTTCTTGGGCCTGATTATCTCCACCGCGGGGGTCGCGATGGATCCTCAGAAGGTCGCTGCAATACTGGATTGGCCTGAACCCACGGACAGGAAAGGCGTCCAACGATTTATCGGTTTTGCAAATTTTTACCGGAAGTTCATCAAGAACTTCTCGGGTCTGGTCTCCCCCATTACTCAGCTAACCAAGCTGGGAACCCGGTTCAGATAGACACCAGAGGCTCAGGAAGCTTTTGAAGCCTTGAAGAAGCTGTTCACCTCGGCACCCATTTTGGGTCACCCAGACGCCGCCCTGCCCTACATCTTGGAGGTGGATGCATCGGAGAATGCGGTAGGTTCCATCCTCTCCCAGCGGAAAGGCACCAAGGAATTGCTTCATCCTGTAGCATTCTTCTCACGGAAGCTTACCCCAGAGGAGAAGAATTATGATATCGGTGATCGAGAGCTACTGGCGATCAAAATGGCATTAGAGGAATGGAGGTACCTGCTGGAAGGTGTTGTGCACCCCATCTTAATATTTACTGACCACAAGAACTTGGAATATCTGAGAACCGCAAGCGTCTACGCCCGCGTCAGGCAAGATGGGCACTATTCTTTTCAAGATTCAACTTCCATATTACGTACCGGCCTGGATCAAAGAACACTAAGCCAGATGCGTTATCACGTATGTACGAGGACGCCAAGGAGATCCCAGTGCCCGACACCATCTTGTCCTCGGGTAACTTCTTGGTCCTTCAGTCGGACCTTCGTTCCAAGATAATGGAGGCATCCACAACCGTCTCTACCCCAGTCGGAGGGCCCCTCCAGAACAAGGGGGGACTCCTATGGAGGGAAGATCGGATTGTGCTGCCGGAGGAAGCCCGAACCCTGGTCTTGGGGCATTGCCATGACCACCCGATGGCGGGGCACTTTGGCCCAGAAAAGACCCTGGAACTTCTCCGACGCTCCTTCTGATGGCCGGACATGGCTAAAGATTGTAAGGGCTATGTAAGGTCCTGTATCACCTGCCAGAAGAACAAGCCATCAAGAAACAAAGTTTGGGGTCTGCTGCGACCCTTACCGATCCCTGAACGGCCTTGGCAAATTATCTCGTTAGACTTTATAGTCGAGCTTCCGCCATCGCTAGACCACACGGCAATCCTGGTGGTCGTGGACCGCTTGTCCAAGATGGCCCACTTCATCCCGTTGAAGAAAACCCCCCCGGCAGCCGAGACTGCGCGAGTCTTCATTCGTGAGGTGGTAAGGCTGCATGGGGTCCCCGAAGACATTGTCTCGGACCGGGGGGTCCAGTTCATGTCAAGATTTTGGAGAGCTCTGTGCAAAGCCCTGGACATCAAATTATCCCTCTCCTCTGCATTCCACCCTCAAACTAACGGTCAAACCGAAAGGACCAATCAGACCCTGGAGCAATACTTAAGATGCTACACTTCGTTTACTCAAGATGACTGGATGCCACTTCTACCCCTAGCGGAATTCGCGTACAACACCCACCATTCAGCGACGGGACAGTCCCCGTTCTTTGCCAACTATGGTTTTCACCCCGTCTTCCTCCCGGATTTGATCTCGGAGTGCCCAGTACCAGCAACGCAAGATGTGGTAACGTTTTTCTCCGCGAACAATAAGAAGCTTCAAGAGGCCATCAGTCGGGACCAGGAAGACTACAGGAAGGCATTCAACAGGAAACGGAGGGGAGACCTGGTGTTGCGGCCTGGGGAGAAGGTTTGGCTAGCGACGTCCAATTTAAAGATGCTT